>NC_056751.1:398413528-398656028 GCF_019279795.1 Protopterus annectens | reverse complement strand
TATCTTAACCTCAAAGATGGAATTGATTGACCTAATTAGTCCTCTTAGTTGCCTATTTACTTTGATGAGAAAATCTTTATGGAAATTAACCTTCCTGATTTTTGCCATAATTTTTTTTCTTTTGTTGTATATCTGTGATGCCAACAGAGCATTTTGCTTCTGGGGCTAGTTCTAGGTTTAATTCTACTAGGTACTAAGTTTTTGAGAGCAATTCAGCATAGGCTGGTGTGTGTTCTCGGGGTTTGGAGGGGCATTGAATTTTGACAAACCATCACTTAATAACAGGTAATTTGCCTTGGAATAGTTCCTAACTGTAATTCATTTTAAATGGGATTATAGACGTGATTTTGATTGTGAAGGAGATAGCTTGAGGTTAGACCTTGCCAGAGTGGATAAGACATTGTGGGGGGGGGGGTGCAGCATTCTCCCGTATATGTTTGAACATGAAGTCCAGTGTGCTGGAGCCTCTAGATTATTCACTATTTGGTCAAGGGTGTTTGTATTTACGAAGTCCAGAAATCTCTGTGCTTATAGATTTGAGGCCATGTAAAATTCCCAATCTATACAGGAGTATGCAATTAAAGCCTTCCATGTGTAGGATGATAGGTTGGATGGGAAGTGTTTCCATTAGGCACAAGTAAGCACTGTAAGCTTTTTGGGATATGGAGGGTGACTTATAGCTGGCTAGGATATGGTACAGGATTTTGTCTATGGTGATCTAGGTGTGGAGGAACTCCATCACATCATCCTGTTTGACCACCCTAGGGGTCTGCTTGTTACTGATGTATATTGAGATACCTCCACCCTTAGCCCTTCTGCATATACTGCTCTAAAAGAGTGGAAGACACTGAAACCTTGCTCTGCCAGGATACTGTCTTCATTTATTTTTTTAACAGAGTGAAAAGGCCACTACTGGATGATGGTGAACTACTCCTAAGAGGAGATACAATTACATTACAGTCTAGCACCAAGGATCGAGGATTACGATGTTAACAAGTTGTTTGATTCCCTCTGTCTCTGCATCCGGTGTGACTCTGAACAAGTCACTTAAACTGAGAGCGCATTTATGCAGCTAATACATTTGGCTAGGTTCCTAAATTGTCTCCTTGAGCTGATGCTTACTAATTACCTATGAACATATGAACTTATAAACCTATCGACATTTTATTTGCTTGGTAGTAGAAGGCGAAAAAGCCTTCCCGATTTACTGTTTTAATTGACTTAATATTCTACCTCCCCTCCATCCTAGCCTTCACCCTTACACTTGTTCTAACTGTTCCATGCACTGCTGAATGCTTCTTTGGATTCCCTGTCCAGCACCCATTCTGGTAGGCCATATTCCATAGCTCTACAAAACTCCTGGAAATAGTTAGTCTCTGCAATCTGTCACTGGTGTTCCCTCTTTATGTGTCTGTCCTTCTTGTTTAGAATGACCCCATTCACATCTCTCTGACATGACGTGGTACACTAGTATAATTTCCTCATCTCTTCTGGTCTCAGTTGAGAAGAATGTTACTTTCTCTAGAATCCATTCACATTCCTTCCTCTACATTCCATGGATCCTTCTCATGGCTTTCTTCTGAATTACATACAACACTATGAGACACATCACTCTTTGATACTGATAAGGATGCTTCCAGGAGATGTGAAAAGTAATAGTGGATTCCAAAATCATTACAAATCCAGACTGTAGATTGTCACATGCCATTGAGCATGAATGCAGTCATGGAAGTGACTGACAAAACATTTAACAACATCTTTAAGAGGCAATACAGAGGGGTTTAACAATGCCTGAGTGGAGCAGTTGGCCAATTACATGCCAGAATACTTTTGGAGAGTGGAAGTTAATGTATTGTTTTTGTGGAGCGAGATGACAGGACTTTCCAACTTGTAAGGCTAGCATTTTCACAACATTTTTCTCAATTTTAAAATTCACAAAAGTCATATTCAGATTTACTTTTGACAGACTAAATAGGTACTCCCTGTTAGACATTATATTTTTTTATTTCTGCAGTGATTTGGGGCGGAGTAATGAAACAAATGCACTTTTTGTGAAGTGAGTCTAACCAGATGTAAGTAGGAAAGCTGCGTTAAAGAAATGAATTGAATTATCCTTCAGCAGGCTGTTAAATGAAGCTCAGTCTATAGCACACAATGTTGAGTTTCATCAAAATATTTTATATTTAATGAAATATGATATCTTGTTATTCTTAGAACTTTTGCTAGATTTCAAATAATAAAGATTGAGAATGATCACTCATTACATTAACCATGATGCTGGTGATTGGGATCTTTTTAAGGCAGCTGAGAAGAGTCAAATTTAATATGCTTCAGATTCAGACACTGGTATGCACTGAAGGAATGATGAGCTGAGAGAAACTATAAAATTATATTAGTGGGTGGCTGGATTCCTCATTTGTTAGGTTCCACTAAGTGCCACTGCCTCCTACAATGATTATCTCATTAGCTTTGAGCTAACATGGATATAAAACCAGTGCTACATTTCATCATTAATAATTTCATCCCTTCTGGTGGGAATAAAGACAGGTTATGGACACAAATATAGCATTGTCAACTATGACATTAAGGGGAAGAAGTAAACGATGGAGGTAGGATTGTACAAAACTGAGAATGAGTAGGAGAGATTATCGCAACATCACCTAATGAACCCTCCAGCTCCTATATATGTCTTATCTGACTTAAGAATATTATGTTCTGGTGATATGAATGAAGTATCTAAATCATTTGGCTTGTACCATGCTTCAGTGACAGATAAAATGTCATACTGAATGGAAAGACAGTTGTGTAGAAGATGCAGTTTGTTACACTCAGTTCCCCAATTAATATGGACCATTTTAAGCCCATACAATTGAAGATGGAGCAGAGAGAGCATTTTATATTGGGCCAGGATTTGTATGCACATCAACTGAAAGTAGTAAAGGGAAAGGACAATGTGATGGCAATAATGCTTAGGGCTCCTGATTTTTTGATACTTTATTGTTTTAGTTGTTATAAAGTAATTAATGTGAAATTTAGCCAAGTATATTTGTAATAGTTGGTATACATGATAACAAACTGGAACAAGCTTGTAAAACATTGGTACATTTTCATAATTCTTCTATTTGCGAGTTCAGTGTTTTTTTCCAGGCGGTATAAATTGCATAGCACATTTCTGAATGAGACAATGATCTTAATGTAGAACATAAACACAAATTCTAGCATACATACAACTAATCATGGTAAATAGATCATATGATGATTTTTAAGCTACTTATTGGGCAGTGAGATTATGAACATGATTTGTTGCACTTATTTTGACAATGGCTATCATTGTCACCTCAGGTTGCTATCTAACTTACAAAAGGGGTGGCTGGGGCAATTAAGGCCTCTTGGTTGTCATCCAGGCATCCATACCTTGATGCAAATGCCCTGTCCCAGGATGTTTTCTAACTCTCCACTAGAAACCAATGAGCATGTATTGTTATTGATTTCTTTGCTGTCATGTACAAAATATGTTAATTCTAGACTAGGCAGTCAAGATTTTAAATTTCTGAACCACATATCCTGTTAGCTGATGAATTCATAACATTTTTTACACTTCAACAGCAATACAGATTGTTTTCAGGAAAGGAAGTGACTGTATCATTCATGCATTCTTCTCAATTCATGGTAAAAGCAAAGTTTCATATCTTGGGTTCTGCTAGTCTATCATTCACTAAGAAAGTTACAGAATGTTCAGAATATTTTTCAGAGGAAACCATTTTGTTGCACAACTGAAGACACAGTGTAGCTTCAACCTCTACTTACCTCTCTACCAACCTAAAACCTGAAGGGTACCTGAATCAAATGACATATCCACATGCCACTACAGACATATAATCTAAAGGGTAACTGACTCAAACTATGCATTATCATGAAAGTAATTTTATCGTATTTATAACACCAACCTGACTAAATAAATTGTGTCTACTACTAAAATAAACAGAGTTCAACACACATTTTTATGCTACTAATACTTAACAGCAACCATCATTTTACTTTATAAACTGTTAGCATGGTTGTAGTTACGCAAATCCCATGTAAACCATAATATACAAATTAATTTCTAAGGAAATAACATTTTGCCCATTGCTAGCGTACCAAATGTCCCATCTTCAGAATTACATGTGGAATCAGAATGGTACAAGTCAGCCATCAAATATCATGACAATATCCTGGGATATGTATGCTTGTTGCATTCTTAACTATCCAATTAAAGGCTTCTAATCTGTGATGTTAGCATACATGCTATATGTTTAATTTCATATTTAGAATTTTTATTTATTTATTTATTTGCAGTTGGTTAACCAGGATAGTCCATTGGGCCAATAAGAACCTGTTTTCAATGGAGTCCTGAGGAGAAAAGCTCCAAAACAAAGGTAACAAAAATTATTACAGCAGCTTACAATTTCAAATTATTAGTAGGTTAAACACAAAGCTTTAAAGCAGTGGTAACAAAAGATTGCAGCAGTTTACAATGTCAGTCATTTGTGGGTTGCAAACTAAATAAAGATTAAGCTGTTACAAAGTAATTTTTTAGGTTTTATTTTGTAGAACAACTCAGATTTAAGTAGGAGCAAAGAAAGAGTTTAGGTAAAAATTTTTAGAAAAATAAAGCATTGTGGTAGTATATATATAGTTTCTTCAGCGGAATAGTAGGGTTAGAGAACTACAGTTGACTTAATTATTTGGTGTCTGGTAATATATGAATAAGAGCCAATAAGAAACAATCCGACCAAAAAAAAAACAAAATCATGGATCGACTGAAACGTTTAATAAACAAATAGCGTAGTATACAAAAAATATTCCAGTAAGCACTTTCGTTTAGCTCCTGCCAAACTTTTTCCAACTGATCTGATACATCACTTCCTGTGTGTTTAAATAACCAATACACTAAACCGTAATTAATGAATTAAACAATTCATACATTTAAAACTTCAAATACTTAAAAGAACAGCACCCGTATAATAAACAAAGTACCCATTCAACACAAGTTAACACGTAAACAGGTTAAGTGAGACATTTCAAATGTCAAAACTGACAAAAATGCAAACATAAATAATCTGGAAAGAATGAAGCCTGTAAAACATAAATAATGTGCAAACTATTTCACGAGCGATATTAGCAATAACCGAGCTTGTATATAAATGATGTCAGTAAAGTATAAACTTTTTGACAATGTATTCAATATGTCCAAAACCAAAATTTACATTTACAAAAGACAGACAATATATATGTACGTGTGGGATAATAAAGAATTGCACTAAAATGTCGTACATTCAATAAATATTGGTATGTGTCATATAGAGGAACCTCTCAGATATAAAATACATATTAAAATATATATACATATGAAAAACCTATTAAATACAATAGGACTTATGTATATATCTAAAAATATAAATATAAATATTAATATGTAATATAAATATTAAAACAAATATAGATAAATATAAATAAATATATATAATTAAATATATCAATAAATATAAATAATATAAATATAAATATAAATATAAATATAAATATATATTTATGATATATAAAATTAAATATATAATTAAATATGTGGAATATATATAATCATATATAAGTAATCAATAAATGTTTTAACTTAATCAATAAATAAAGTTTATCTCATAAGCATTTTTTTTTTAATTTTTTAAAAATATAGTTATTGTAAAAAATTAAAAATTAGAAATTAAGAAATGTTCGAGTAAGAAGTAAGTGGGAAATGTTGAAAATGTTCCTAATCATCTCTAATGATTTTAATTTTAAAACACTACTTATAGAGATGGAATTATTCATCCCTGGCCAATTATTGGCATTAAGTCTCAGTTCTAATTCAAGTTTTTCCAAAAACGGTTGCCATGCCCCCCCCTCTAACATCCATTTTTATAACATCTAAAACAACAAACTTAAAAGAATGTGAAGGGAATACATTAATATGTTTTGACAGAACATTCAATTCATTACCATCACGTATTGCTCTTATGTGTTCACCAATACGTTCTTTGAGCTTCCTTTCTGTTTTACCAATGTAGAACATAGTACAACTAGTACATGAAGCACAATAAACAACTTTTTCTGTAATGCAGGATGCCCTGTCCTTTAAACAAACTCTATACTTATTAATTATAATTTCATTTGTTTCAAAAACATAAGAACAATATTTACATCTACCACATTTAATAGTGTTTCCAAATTTCTTATTTTGTTTACATTCAAAACACTTTTTTAAATGCATGCCTTTTTTATATACTATAGATGGACTGCAATCAAATAGTTCATGAAATCATGGGTCGTTTATAATAAACTGCCAATTTTTATTAAGAATATCTCTTATAAAATTACTGTCGAGATTATATGTAGTAATAAAACTTTTAGAAAAATGTTTTGTATTAAAGTTGTTAATATTATTACTTTCAATTTCTTCTGGCAAAATATACGACACATCTTGGGTAAACAATGAGATGGTACTCTCATTAGTTTCATTTACAATGTTTGTGCTGTCCAAATAATGTGAGACAACTTGGTTGTCATAATGTAATAGTGGTTGGAAGTATAAATTTTTACGTTTAGATATTACGTCTAACATCACATTATTAATCAACTTATCGGGGTATCCCCTATTTTTAAACATACTAAATAAATTCGAACACTTTATTAAAAAATCATCCCATTTACTCACCATTCTGGCAGCTCTTACAAACTGACATTTAAGAACTGCTCTTTTTTGAGTAAAGGGGTGACAACTATCAAAATGTAAAAAACTATTACTGTATGTTCTTTTACGAAATATTTTGGATGTAAAATTTTGGTTATTGACATATTTTCTTAGCAACACATCCAAATAAGCTATAGAATTATTATTGAATGTGGTAGTAAATTTTAGAAAGGAAGTAGTTGAATTTATATACACTAAAAATTCATCTATTTTATCTTCACTTCCACTCCAAAGTATAAATATATCATCCAAAAATCGTAAATATGTTTTACAGTAGTTAAAAAATACAGAATTAAAAACATATTCTTTCTCCCATATATACATAACTATATTAGCATAGAGGCCTCCACATGGAGACCCCATAGCTACACCATCCTTTTGTAAATAAATAGGCCCCAAAAGTTCCTCACCAAAAGGATAAAGGGTCTCAAAAATATGTCTTATGCTGCCAGACTGAAAGAACTCCAGCTCTATTTAGCCGCATACCGCTTGCTCAGAGGTGACCTGTGCCTGACATATAAGGCCATGTCAAACCCAGATCTGATGAATATGCTTCACCTCAAAAAATCTAGATCCCTCAGAACCACAAGGGCGGGAGACTTAAACCTTGACATGGTTATTAATAGAACGTGCTGGAGGGACAGATTCATCAGCCAGAGACTCCCTATGCTGTGGAACAAAATCCTGGTACATGTGAGGCAGAGCACCTCGCTGGCCTTGTTCAAGAGGAATCTTGACCAATGGATGGGAGATCGCAGATATACCCCAGGGATTACTTCAGTGTCACTGCTTGACAGAGGCACAGCAAAATAATAGGCATAGTTTTCTTCAAACTAAAGGGGTGGCAAAAGCCACATAACTATGGGCTAGACTTATAAATGCCCTTGGGCAGATAGCCTAGTATGAACCTATGAACCTATAAAATAATGTCCAACAATTGATCGTATAAATTTATTTTGGATTGAACCAGACCTTTCTCATTCAAGTAAATGTTAAACCATTCTATGCCAATATCATGTGGAATAGTGGAGTACAAGTCCTTAACATCAATTGTAATAAAAATGTCATTGTCATTATATTTCACAGATCTCATGGTAGACAAAAAATGCCATGAGTCTTTCAATAAATGTTTTTCTGAATAAATGTACTTTTTAAAATTATCGTCAATGAATTTCGCTATCGGATTTGTAATAGACCCCTGTGCATCCACTATAGGTCTAAAGGGGGGTTTATTAACATTCTTGTGAATTTTAGGGACTCCGAAAATAGTCGGGGTCCTAGGAAAACTAATATTCATATAGTTAAATTCATCGATATTTATATCATCGTCAATGAATAGGTTGTATAGGATACCTTTTATCTGCCTATATGTCCCATTCATTTCATTAATGGAACTAAGTTGATATGTAGAACTTTATAGAATAGGGGATACCCCGATAAGTTGATTAATAATGTGATGTTAGAAGTAATATCTAAACGTAAAAATTTATACTTCCAACCACTATTACATTATGACAACCAAGTTGTCTCACATTATTTGGACAGCACAAACATTGTAAATGAAAGTAATGAGAGTACCGTCTCATTTTTTACCCAAGATATGTCGTATATTTTGCCAGAAGAAATTGAAAGTAATAATATTAACAACTTTAATACAAAAAATGTTTCTAAAAGTTTGATTACTACATATAATCTCGACAGTAATTTTATAAGAGATATTCTTAATAAAAATTGGCAGTTTATTATAAAAGACCCATCATTTCATCAATTACTTGATTGCAGTCCATCTATAGTATATAAAAAAGGCATGAATTTAAAAAAGTGTTTTGAACATAAACAAAATAAGAAATTTGGAAAAACTATTGGATGTGGTAGATGTAAATATTGTTCTTATGTTTTTGAAACAAATTAAATTATAATTAATAAGTATAGAGTTTGTTTAAAGGACGGGACATCCTGCATTATGGAAAACATTGTTTATTGTGCTTCATGTACTAGTTGTACTATGTTCTACATTGGTAAAACAGAAAGGAAGCTTAAAGAACATATTGGTGAACACATAAGAGCAATACGTGATGGTAATGAATTGAATGCCCTGTCAAAACATATTAATGCATTCCCTTCACATTCTTTTAAGTTTGTTGTTTTAGATGTTATAAAAATGAATGTTAGAGGGGGGCATGGCAACCGTTTTTGGAAAAACTTGAATTAGAATGGCAACTGAGACTTAATGCCAATAATTGGCCAGGGATGAATAATACCATCTCTATAAGTAGTGTTTTAAAATTAAAATCATTAGAGAGATGATTAGGAATATTTTCAACATTTCCCACTTACTTCTTACTCGAACATTGCTTAATTTCCAATTTTTAATGTTTTACAATAACTATATTTTTAAAAAAAATTTTAAAAAAATGCTTACGAGATAAACTTTATTTATTGGTTAAGTTAAAACATTTATTGATTACTTATATATGATTATATATATATTCCACATATTTAATTATATATTTAATTTTATATATCATAAATATATATTTATATTTATATTTATATTATTTATATTTATTGATATATTTAATTATATATATATATATTTATTTATATTTATCTATATTTGTTTTAATATTTATATTACATATTAATATTTATATTTATATTTATATTTTTAGATATATACATAAGTCCTATTGTATTTAATAGGTTTTTCATATTATATATATTTTAATATGTATTTTATATCCGAGAGGTTCCTCTATATGACACATACCAATATTTATTGAATGTACGACATTTTAGTGCAATTCTTTATTATCCCACACATACATATATATTGCCCGTCTTTTGTAAATGTAAATTTTGGTTTTGGACATATTGAATACATTGTCACAAAGTTTATACTTTACTGACATCATTTATATACAAGCTCGGTTATTGCTAATATCGCTCGTGAAATAGTTTGCGCATTATTTATGTTTTACAGGCTTCATTCTTTCCAGATTATTTATGTTTATTATTTATGTTTGCGTTTTTGTCAATTTTGACATTTGAAATGTCTCATTTAACCTGTTTACGTGTTAACTAGTGTTGAATGGGTACTTTGTTTATTATACGGGTGCTGTTCTTTTAAGTATTTGAATTTTTAAATGTATTAATTGTTTAATTCATTAATTACGTTTTAGTGTATTGGTTATTTAAACACACAGGAAGTGATGTATCAGATCAGTTGGAAAAAGTTTGGCAGGAGCTAAACGAAAGCGCTTACTGGAATATTTTTTGTATACTATGCTATTTGTTTATTAAACGTTTCAGTCCATCCATGATTTTGGTAATATATGAATAAGTTGAAGGTAGTAAGTGGAGAATAGGCTATGAGGGGTGGGAGCAGGAGCATTCCCAAGAGGATGTTAAATGTGAGTGCAGTGATTTTTTAAAAGCAGGGAGGTAGGTGGTGATACGGATGGAGGGAGGAAGGGAGTTCCATAGTCGTGTCAGGGCAAAGGACAGGAGGTTTTTTCCTGGAGAGTGAAGGGGTTTATACAGCTCAATTAGGTTTTGGTTATTAGATCTTAGAATTCTTTGTGGCAGGTGCATTTTAAAGGTAGAGCTGAGAGAAGGACAGAGAGATGGATGAAAAATGAGTTTGTGAGCAAAAGTGAGCTGAATATAGGATAGATAGTTGGGAAGCTATAGCCAGTTGAGTTTGTGAAGAGATGCACAGTGATGGGTAGATGATTTATTACTAGTGGCAAATTTGGCAATTTTATTGTAACAGGAGGACAGTTTAGTTTTGAGAGATGATTGTAGGTTTGTTAGGAGAGGGGCACCATAAAGAAGGGAAGGGATGAGAAATGTAGTAGCAAGAGTGAGTTTAGTAGATGTGGTGAGGAATCAATTGTGTTGGTAGAGCATGCCAAGTTTTTGGTGGGGTTTTTTTATGTTTAGTTGTAGGTGGCTATTGAATTTAAGCTGATTATCTATTTGGACTCCTAGTAATTTAGTTTCAGATACTAGTTCAAGAGGTGTGTTATTCTGGCTAGTGATGGAGAATAGTTTTCTATCAATGGTGTCAGTTATTGAGGGGGTAAATACCGTAAGTTTGGTTTATGATGCATTTAGTGCTAGATGATTGTCCTTCATCCACTGTTCTGTAGTAGACAAGGTGTCTTGAGTCAGTTTTAGGAGAGCAGGGATGGATGTGGCTGCACAGATAATTGTAGAGTCATCTGCATATTGAATAAGTTTAGCATGAGGAATTGAGTGGAAGAAATCATTAATGAATATATTGAAGAGGAGAGGACAGAAAAAGGAAGTTATGCTACTTGGGGGGGAGATAGCATTCTGAATGCTAGTATACAATTCAAAAACATCTTCCTACATCCTTATCAGTCAGTCACCTCCTACTGTTTCTGTCCAGTTTATGTCACCTCTATATTAAATTAAGTTTGGAGATAGGGACGATGGTCTCAAGAACCAGAAAGCCTTCAGGACTAATAAAATGCAGACTTCAGTTTAATTAGTGAGTACATGCAGTATTACCAAACTTTCTCCTTTTAAAGATAAAAAAAGCCTTCAGTGCTAATATATGCCATATTCAATTTTGGCCGATAAGAATGATTTGAAAGAACACCTTTTGACAAGCACTTCTGGTTCATAAATGCATGACTTCAAAATGCTATGCAGTACTTAAAAAAGGGTTTTGCTGTATTAGTTGCAATAACAACTTTAAAAGTTAGATTTATTTTACATAACCTCAGTCCCAGAAATAGAAACATAGTTTGTAAACCTTTAAAATTACAAACAAACATTTTATCAATGCCTGTCTCTCCTGCATCTCCCCCAAATTGGAATGTATAATATTCAGTCTTTATATCTTAAGGCAAAAATAAATAAATAAATAAAGCATTTTTATAATCTGACCCAACATCTCAAATGTACAGGCCTCAGTGCCTGCCATAATTTTGTATATTGTCCCGTTCGATTCCCAGCTAGAGCATCTTCTGTGTGAAGGCATGCGTGAATGGGTGTGCCTTCGTTGAAGGTTGTGTGTCAGGGCTGGTAACTCGGCACGTAAAAATCCACTACTAAACATTAGCGGACTGGAGTTCCGCTGTGGCGACCCCTAACCGGGATAAGCCGAAAGACCCAACAACCCCCACCTAAAAATAAAGCACCATAGCTTAAGAAGTTCACGCTGCACACCACTGTGAACATATTTGCAAACTATATTGCCATTAATGACATCATAAGCAAGGACTGGTGTCTCTCTTACACCCTTTCTGATTTAAAAGTCGATTGTGTGAGTGGAGATAAGTCCCTGATACAATTGATAATAATGGAGAATTGATTATCCAGATTTAATTCAGTATGTATACATGCTGAAGTATGAACACTTCAGACACAAACTGTCAGACAGATCTTTTACACACACACACACACACACACACACACACACACACACACACACACACACACACACACACACACACACGCACACACAATAAAAAGTCCATTGGTGGGGAAAGTTATACCTAGTATTATTTTTCTACCGAAATACTGATAGTCTGGTTCTTAACAATGGTTCACTAATGATTTTGTTTAAAATATTCTTTCAGCCCTTTAAGATTTTGTCTTAACAAATCTTAAAATACATTTGCTCAAACATTGTGGGAATATCTGTCTATATTTGCAAGTGGTGTAAGAATATCTGAAGACTATAAAGATATATGGCTTATCGTCATATGAATGAAGGTGTTCTTTCTATAACCTTATTGTTGGATAATAAAATACAGATAACAGCTTCCATAACATAATTTTTCATATACTTCATTATTTCTGAATATAGTTTAATTAATGTTGTTCTGAATATGAAGATATTATTTACATATAACTTACTTAGTCATAGTTTCTCCTCCAGCCAGGTCATCACATTTAATGACAATGATATGTGATTTATTTATCAAATGATCAGACAGACTTCAGATACGATACACAAGGAAGAAGAATGTTTATATAGACTCTGCCTATTATCACTTTCCATAGCTGTTTGATCTCAGAAGGGTGAAGATGCAAGCACTTGATTGAAAACAGAATCCGTTCAAAATAAAATTATATACCAAACTCAGGATAGTGGGGATTGATGGCAGTATGCTATTACAATAAATTGTAATAATCAAGAATGCTAAGCTGTGTATGTTAGTCGCAGATAAAAGCTTGACACTCATTGCCTCACACACTCAAACTCAGTCGTAGGGTGATGCTTTTTCCTGAATGACTCTTTCAGCTGCTTATATCAGTCAAATTTGTTAGATGGTGATAGTGTGAACACAACTTTTTGGATTACAGTAGGTTCATAGGTTAGTGCTAAGCTAACTGCCCTTGTGAGCTATTTAAAGCCCAGCCAATTACCCCATGTGAGAATCATACCCTGTACCTTGTGCCTGTAAGGTAAACACTTTAACCATTATACCAACTTCCCAACCAACTATCATATACATAGCTAGCCAGGAGCCATGGCAGTCTATCAGCAAACATGGACAGAAGTCCACCCTAAAAACGTATTCTGTCTTTGTGCAGAGCACCGATAGTGTGAGAATTCTGAACTAGACAGCTGACATTACAGCAAGCTACCAAGGTCTGTGGCTGCACATGACATATCCTTATCTATCAGACATATATTCTAATGCAAAGTGTGTGTGAGTGGGGGCAGGAAACTGTTAATAGGCATTTGAGTCAACCACAGCTCTCAATGCTTTTTGATTTTTATAGACAGCCTTGATTTTGACTCAGAATGGTACTGTCTCTCTCTCGTGTCAAAGCAATGAGTATTAAAACCAATAAAATATTAATAGTTAAGTATATTTTATTCTTCACAAAATGCATGTTAATGAAATAATTATACTCTAATTGTGCTTAAATGATGAATGCAAGTAAATAAATGTGCCCTTAATTTTGGACCTTTTCTCCTAATTTTTGGTCTATTTTACATTTATGAAGAGAGACATTGAGAACTCGTGGACTACTTGCTGTAGTCAAGTTAGGAAAGGGCACTGCTTGAAAGAAAGCATGCCATACGTAATCTCTGCATGTAGTGCACAGTATTCAGGTCTACAAATGGTTAATAGCTTGAGGAACCCCAACAATGACAAATCAAGCTATATACCCTGTGTCCACTCCTTCTGAGCTCAGGAGATTCAGCAGGAATTCTGGAACAGACACTTAGATGGCAGACAGGATTTGTATTGTGAAAACAGACTCAAGTATTGACAGATGTCTGTAGTTCAGAAAACAAATTATAAACACACACAAGTGCGAAAATCTCAATCTGATTCCAAAACAGGTTTTTCTACAACATTTGCTAACAATTCTTTGGTATATTGCTATATATTCACCCCTTCTTCTTCTACATTCATCAGTATTGTAATGTCCTATGGAAAAAAGGTACAATTTCAACTGAACAAGTCATTTAAAAATAATCCATCTCAGTCAAAAGGTTCCTATTATTACCTTACAGTCCTTGTATAATCCATAATTCTCTCAAATCCAAAGAACTTTGTGTATGCTTACAGCTTCACAAACAACCAGATTATGTCCAACTGACATCAAATGGGAAAAATGAGAAGATGCTGTCCCATATCTCTCATGTGATTGCCTTTTGTACCCATGTTAAGGCAGGTCCCATGTTCCCAACCCCTAAACTTATGTTTGTTGCTTGTTGTCCAGGATCATTCCTACCTCTAAATGTTATATTTCATGCTTGGTGTCCAAGGTCAGCCCCCTTCACCTCCTACATTTATCATTACTATTCATTGCTAAAGGTCAGCACTTTCCAACTCTCACATTCATGTATTAATTTTGTTGTTCAAGATTAACCCTTCTCCTGCCTCCTTGGTTCATCTTTAGAGCCAGGGTCCCAGAGCACCTTCTTCCTTTCTGGAAGCCTTGTCCATTTTTTATCCTTTAAGTAGTGGCACAGTAGCTAGTTTGGGTACATTGTTCCTGTTATACATTCATTGCTTTTGTGTTTTCTTTTATTTTTCTCTCCCTGGTTATGTGGTTGCCTTGACATAATTATTTTCCTCCCACATCCTAGTGGCCGCGTGTAATGAAAGGTGAAGATTTGTAAAACTTGTCTGCAATATCAAAATTTGTCACTACATCCTGGCTTCAGACATCCCCTACTACTCCTACTGTTGAAGTCCTATTCAAGTGCTTAGCCATGGATTTATTTAAATCCACTAGTAAATGTATTAATGGCCTACCAATACATTCTGGCCATTATTGATCATGCCACTGTTTTCTGAAGCAGTTCCTCTGGGAAAAACAAAGGTTGACTCATTGGACAGAGGATTATTACATACTTTACTCTAAACTGCTTCAGAAAACAGTGGCATGGTCAATAATGGCCAGAATGTATTGGTAGGCCATTAATATATTTACTAGCCACGGTGGTGCAGCGGTAGCATTGTCGCCTCACAGCAAGAGGTTCTCCCATTTGATTCTCAGATGGAGCACCTTCTATGTGGAGTCTGCATGTCCTCCCCACGGTCGACTGGCATTCGAAAGACATGCATGAATGGGCGTGCCTTCGTTGAAGGTTGGGCATCGAGCTGGCACCTCGGCACCATAAAAATCTACTGCCAATCATTAGTGGACTGAAGTTCCACTGTGGCGACAGTCATCCAGAATTGCCCCAGTAGATAAGTGTTATGCTATGAGGCTCAACAATGTATGACTAATATAGCCACAACCATAGCACTGCTTCTTATGTTATGAAATTTGAAAACGAAGTAGCATGTGCTTGAATCGTATTCATTTGTAAATTCCAAAACAATAAATGAGAGGTTAGTGAACAGGGGATACTGCCTGTGCATCTTTTTGTACTGATCAGATATATAAACTGCAGTTCTGTTGTTGTTTGTTGAGTTGTAAAAAGGTTTCTTGAGTGAGGGATTCTTTGACAACAACTAATTGTTGGTTAGGGGAGATGTACACATGGGGTTGTTAATATGTTAATATGTATTGGCTCTGTGAGGATTCTGGGGCTGGTGGGTACCATACTGTTGACTGCAAGTTCTGTGTACTGTATGGGTGTAACTAACTGCCAAAATTATCATTTGTGTCATGTAGAGATCAGAGATGGGGAGAAGTGAATAGTTTTGAAGATACCAGTCAGTGTGACACTCTTGCTTAGAAATGTTTGTGTGATGAATGTTTTCTCAGAAGTATCCCAGGCTGTGGTTGACGAAGAGGTGGGAAGAGGCATTTTACCTGTCTCCTCAAGGAATTTGATAGAAATTGACCAAATATTTAAAAAAAAAATGTTTTGACATGATGCCCTTTATTGGAGGGTGGACTTCCCTTTACCAGTGGTTAATGGGAGAAATGTCACAGCCACCTGTGCATCCCTGGTGTTGCTTAATAAGTGTTGGTGGCAAGAGACATTTTCCACCCATGTTTCTGAGGTTTTTTTATGTTTTTCTGGTGGGGTGGTTCATAAAACCTAATCTGCTTTCATTGAGTGTGTTAAATCTGCCACATGTTGCTGTGGAATGGTTTGGGAAGGGGGTCATAATACATAAAACCGCAGCACTGAGTCTGTGGGCCATCATGAAGGCTGCCATTGAAATGCTTACGGATGGCTTGATTTTGGCTTCACACATACAAATGCCAGGGATCTTGGAAGAAAGTCAAAGTAAACGGCATTGTCATTCAGACTTCACACAGCAGTGTAAACTGAATGAAATTTTGTTTCTCCGGACTCGATGTGCAGAACATCACAAGAAGCAGTACAACAGACATTACTACATCACAGCAAACCATTTACAAACATAACACTCAAAACCTTTTTCGAATCTAAACAGTACATTATTGCACAGAATTCCAACAATTATCAGTATTGCACAAAGGTTTATTTCACCAAAATATGAGTTGAGACTAGCATCTGAGTTATTGCATAAAAAATATGAGTTCTCAATAACATAGATAGCTGCCACACCTGATGGCCATCATTATGCATGTTATTAGTAGACATGAGTAGTCTAATGGCCTATGGAAAGAGTCTGGCAGTTTTGCACCACATACTACAATAGCACTTGCCAGATGATAGGAAGAAAAACAGTCCATGGGTGGGGTGAGTGAAGCCCCTTACAATTTTAGTATCTCTGCTGAGACATCAAGACAAGTATAGGTCCTCAGCAGATGAAAGCGCGGTCCTAATAATTTTTTTGTCTGCTTTCACCACCCTTTGGAGAGACTTCTGATCTGAAGTAAAGCAGTTTCCATATCATACCGAAACGGTTTGACAAGATGCTTTCTATAGTGCCCCTGTAGAAGGTTGTGAAAACAGGAGGTGGAAGGTTTACTCTTCACGTTCTTTGCAGAACATGGAGATGCTGTTGTGCCCACTTGACAATGGAATTTGTCCATGATACGTACTGCTAAGAACTTGGTGTTTTTTACCCTCTCCGCTATTTCTCTGTGAATTGTGAGTGGATGGTGCACTCCGTGGTTCCTTCTGAAGTCAACAATTATCTCCTTGGTCTTGTTAATATTCAGTGCCAATTTACTGATGTCGCACCACACAATCAATTGGTTAACCTCCTCTTGGTAGGGTGTTTCATCATCATTGCTGATGAGACTCACAACTGTTGTGTCATCTGCAAACTTAATTATGTCATTCAAACTGTACCTGGTGATGCAGTAAACTGAACAGAAAAGGGCTCAAGACACGACCCTGTGGTACCCCAGTGTTCAAAATGATGCTGTCCGAGGTATTCTTGTCAATGCGTACTGTTTAGGGTCTATCTATGAGGAAGTCTAGTATCCAATTGCACAGTGGGGTTCTGATACCCATTTGAACGAGTTTCTTTATCAGATGCTGGGGGGTGACTGTACTGAAGGCAGAGCTGAAGTCTATGAATAGCATACGCACATAGCAGTTTTTGTTTTCTAGGTGGACCAGAGCTAAATGAAGTGCCAATGAACTAGCATCTACCATGGTGTGATTAGCTCAGTATGCAAATTGGAGAGGATCAAAAGTTGCAGGAAGACTTGCTGTTATATAGTCTCAAAGCACTTCATTACAGTGGGGGTGAGAGCTATGAGAGTCACTGAGGCTTGATTGTGGAGACTTCTTGGGAAATGGTATGATGGTTGTGTTTTTAAAACATTTGGGTATGATGGCCTGTCTCAAAGAGGTGTTAAAGATATCAGTGAGGATGCTTGTCAGTTGATCAGCACACACCCTGATTACCCACCCCAGAATGTTGCCAGGTCCAGCTACTTTCTGTGGGTTTACCCTGTGTAAGGTCCTCCAAACATCAGCTGGGTTGAGACAGAGCACTTCATCGCCCTGGCTGGTATAGACTTTTGTAGCTGTAGTGTTGTTCTTTTCCTCAAACCGGCTAAAATATATGTTGAACTTTGTTAAGAAATTCAGTGCTGTCACTGCACTGAGAAGATGAGAGCCTGTAGTTTGTTATGGACTGAATTCCTTGCCACAGATGCCTGGAATCTTTTTGGTCTGTGAAGTGACTGAATTTTCTGTCCATATGCCCATTTGGCATCTCTAACACCCCTATTTAGATTTGCTCTGGCTAACCTAAGGGCATCCTTATCCTCCAAATTAAAGGCGGCATTGCATGCTCTCAGAAGCTCATACACCCCACTTGTAAGCCAGTGTTTTTGGTTGGCCTGTATGGTGATGTTCTTATTGACTAGTACTAGTACAGTCAAGTCATAATGCCTGCATATTTGTGTTTTCCTTGACATTTTGTGTTGCAGGGTGCGTGACATAAAATAGCATACTGGCATATAGGTAATGCCTGGAATACTACAGTACAAGAGGGTTCAGGCAGCAGATGTTTACATGTCCACAGCTTTTTTATAGGCAGTATGTATGATGTTGTGGGCCCATGAAATACACAACATGTCATGTTGCAGATATCCATTTCTGATGGTAAGGGATTTTCCCAAAGGTAGATGTTTCCATTTGATACACAACAAAAGCACACATATGACCACTTACTAACTGCTACAACATGGCAGACACCTGTAGTGGGGGGCATTTGCCTCTATAAGTCAAGTGTAGTGCAGTCCATGGTAACTGTGGTCTGAGCTGTGGGTATGAAGGTGTAACACAGCATGCCTTGTTTTGCATTCAGTATTACTTCAGCGATTGCATCGATACCCCTTACCTTGGAATCCAAATTCATTTCAGTACTAAATCCCTGACATCACAAAAAATGCAACACCCATGGAATAAACCCCTTTCAATTAAACTGAACCCACCAATCCATACTTTCTAGAAAGAAGTGGAAGTCTGGACTGGCACACGTATGTTTCATCATGGGCTCCAGGCATCTGGTTAATCAGTTGTCAATAAGCTGCAAGTTGTTCACCAGACCTGTGGTTCTATATGTCTATAATTCTGCTCAAAGCTGCAACTAGGGTGGCCCCCAGGTGCAAGCTGTTAGGGGCTTGCTCAGCACCATAGAAGATGTACCAATCATTCCTTGCATGCCAGTGTCACATAGCACAAGTATCAAATCCACTTAATTAGTCACAAGTTACACTGAGGCTGCCTAAATGCTGTATAATGCTGCCAGTGTGTGAGCAACTGTCACAAGGATTTAATGCAACTCTTAGTTTGTGTAGGAAGAATCAGAAACAGCTACTATTTATGGATGCTATTGGAAAATGTATTTGGTCTTCGACTCTATTTTTCTCCATATTCAATATGGGTACCAGCTGCACCAGGTATATATCTGAATATATTATCTCAGTTATCCTCTGATAAAAGGCCACAGGCCCATTGGGTATTCCCAGCTCATGCAAATGAAACAAATCCATGATAACTATATAATCAACAAAGAAGCATGCTAGTCAATAAAGTGATATTTATATCTTGTATAAATCCAGGAAATTATATAAATATGGTCAGTAGTATTTACCTCTGATTCCACTACTTGTTTACATGGATTATAAGATATAGAGGACCACAGGTGCCTATGCTTTGTATTTGCTTTTTCATACTACAGACCAGAGATAGTAAAGCCACACAGGCCAAAAATAATGTGAAAGGATCTGTCAGCATTAGAAATATCAGGTTCAGAATATTTAATTAAAATAGCATTTATCTTTTTATATGTAAATCTAATGCAAATTATGGGTTTCCATATAATGGTCTAATGTAGTATTCCAAGGCTAAGTTATTGGAAATAAAACAGTGCGAACTTTAAACATTGCTTTCCATCATTTATTTCAATAACAAAGAAAATCCAGATTGTAAACTAATAACTAAATGCTGTTTAAAACAGCCAGAAAACAAGACTGAAATCTTAATTTTACTATTTAATATCTTCATACAACATTTCACCTGTTGCAATGTAATAGCTATCTGAAGATAGTTAGCCTTCAATTGTTTATGTCCAATTCAAAAGTACTTTAAGCTTCCATTATTCACAATAACATCTATTATTATTTGGAGATAATCCTCAGATTATATGTTCATTCATTTTTATCTGCATAAGTCAAATATTTCTGTACCATTATGACTGCACGAGCATTACTTCCGCCCGTTCCTGAAACACCTGGCACAAGTGAAAAAGCTATGTGGCAAATTTACCATGTATAATGGTTCTCTGATATATCTAAACAGCATATTTCCCACATGAAAATGTGTATCAGCATTGTGAGAACTAACTTTTGTGAACAGTGGCTCAGCTTTAATGTGACACGAACAAAGCTTTATTATCCTGCCTTCTGATTTAAGTGAAACACTATACCAAGGAAAGCCTGACAGTAATCCCCCAGACTGGTGAAAAACAACATGGTGCTTCGTCTCTGTGTAGATTAGAGATTGAATTCTGTTCCAGGCAGTTAGGGCAGCAAGCCAATCCCTTTGCAAACTGAACTTTTTTCAGTATACGGCAAACTGGTCTAAGATCACTGACAAACACAAGTCAAGCACTGCAGCACAATTATACAAGGCACATTTTGTAGTATTTGGCAAGGAAGTGAATGGCAGGTGATGAAAGGGAGGCAATGAAGCTTAAAGATCGACTTGACTGCAAATTAGAGAGAAAAATGAACTATTCAGAAGGGTCATCCATAAATCCATTCACTTTCTGTTAAACCATTTAGCCATGGTTATTTTTGTATTGAAAGAAGAGTGTGTGCATGTGTGTATGTGTGTGTGTGTGTGTGTGTGTGTGTGTGTGTGTGTGTGTGTGTGTGTGTGTGTGTGTGTGTGTGTGTGTGTGTGTGTGTTAGTTACTATTCAAACGAATTTGACAACAGTTGGAAAATGCTGAGAATTATGTTTCCTAACACTATGCCTCAGTAATGATACAAAAGTACAAATTCACCCAAATATACTAAAATTATTATTAAAAACAAGGTAATAGCTGTATAAATATGTGCAAGAAAAGCCATACACTCAGTTCTGACTGTATATATATATATATATATATATATATATATATATATATATATATATATATATAAATATATTTCTGCATATACAATCTGAAGGGTAATGGTACAGCATGCTTTACCGTTTTCCCTTTAATTTGTATAGGCAGAAATACAGCCTTTACAGTTAAAAGCACAGGTTAACTACATTTTTGTGATTGTGTGTGTGCATGTGTTAGTGTGTGTATAAAAATACAGTTTCTGTTAGACCAGCAGACATTCAGAGATTTTTATGCCCACTGCTTGACATATGATTCTATCTTTTTCAACAGATAAATTAAAACTTTATTTAAATTTATTTTAAGCTGTACGTAAAATATTCCATTTTCTCTGATTCTGATTTTTCTGATATTTCATGTTAACCGGTGAAACCTTAAAGAGGCATTTTCTTTGTGCCTGTACTATGAGCAAGGGATGCTGTGTAATCAGTTTCCACTACTTGTTGCATGATCTTATAAACAAGTGCTGCATAATCTGTACAGACCTGATATTTGAGGAGCTTGTTGTAAGAGAAATCACACTGTTAATCAGACTAGAGTTAACTTTGTCTGTTGATCAACCTGCCCCCCCCCCACACGCATTACCATTCCAAATGCTGTTTAGCACTTCACTATGTACTATATGTCTATGAATTCCAGCCCTGGTGTTAGCCCCAATACTTCCTAAAGACAAGGAGACAACCTCTGATGAATCTGTGATCTGTGGCAAATTAATTTGGGCCACTGTATTAATACTGTGCAACATAGCCTTTCAGTAGATTAACTGAAGATTTTAGTTGTTTGCTGTAAGTTCTGCAACACTTATAAAAGTATATATTTTTTGTAATTTATTTTATGGAATTTATTTTGGTAGCAGTTTACCAGTGTCAGTGGCACAGCAGGTGGCACACTCACCTTTGATGCAGAAGGCTATAAGTTCTATTCCCACACCAAATAGATCAATTGCTGACACTACAGGGCAGCATAAATGGGATGTTGCACTCCTGAGTGTGCCACTCTTCAGATGAGATGTTAAACCTGGTGGTAGCTGAAGTGGATGTAAAAGATCCCATGCACCTATCTGAAAGAGTAGGGGTCCTTTATTTGAAACATATTTACAGTACATACAATATTACACATATATGTTTCTCTCTATACACATTTCAGTCTTTCATTTATACATACACTTTTTACTTAAATTTTGACCTCCACTCCATTTTCCAAAGTCAGAATCTTATTTTTTCCAATATTATTGCCAAGACCCATTTCTCATTAAACATTATTTCTTTCACTCTTTAATTCCATACAGTCCATATTACATTAAACATTATTTTATATATATTATAAATATATTCCTTGTTTCAATTTTTATAAAAGCCATATTCAATCATGTCCATATTTAACTCTTCTACCCCCTTTATATCATCAAAATATTTCTTGTCTCCCAATTTTTCCAAAGTTTCACAACTCATTTACATTTAAAACATGCATATTCAGCTATTTCAATTTCTTTACAATAATTATATATGTTCTCTTTTTTATAATATCTATTGGCCTTCACTGGCAATTTATTTATAGTCAACCTCCACAAAAAATATTGACATTCTAATATGTTCTTACATGTATCTGTTCTTGCTTTGATAGCTTTTATAGCTCTGATTTTTTCATCCTGTAGATCTCTCCAAGGATATGCACAATGGAACTTACACATAATATTCGTATACCGTATGTTTCTTTCATTTTCAAAATCATCCATATTTATTTTCCATAATAATATATTTTACTGATAAAGTTTTATTTCAATATTCATATCTTCTTTTTGCCTTTTAAATCTTTGAGTTAACTTCCATTCTTTTTCCTATTTTCATTTAAATATCCTAGTTAGTAATCCCCATTATTATCTTTCAGCCTTTTAAAAACTTTATACAAATTCAATGAAGCTGCATAAACAACAGGATTAATTAGTCCTAGACCTCATTCTTCTTTTGTAACATCATATAATGTGCCTCTTTTAACAGTGTTAAACCTAGAACCCCATATAAGTGTGAACACCATGGTATATACAGCTTCTTTTCAAATTCTGATGGTAAAATAAGTACACTAGCTAAGTAAGCCATTTTAACTATTAATACTGAATTTATTAAATATATATTTTTCTTAAACAGCACCCTAAAGGTTCTCCAAAACATACATGTACTTTTAATTTTTTCTGTCATCTTTTTCCATTGTATTTCTCTTATTTCTTGTTTTCTAAAACATTTTCCAAGATTATTTCTTCTGTATTAAATGCCATTTCAACTATTTTCCCATTATACCCCGATCCTTTACTCTTTTCTATGTTTAGATATTAACCTATACCCTGTAGACATTCATTTAAATAGTTCAATATCTCTGTAATTCCTTTATCATTTTTCATAACAGTTATGATGTCATCTGTGTAAGATAAAATAGACAGTTTTATATCCTCCTTAGTAACATATCCTTCTTTCTTCATATCTTGATTTATGTGAGTTAGTATCACATTCATTACCAATGCAAATATTAAGCTGCTTAATGTATGCTAATTAATTGTCTTATTCCTCTCTTTATGTTTATCTCCTGACTTAGCCAACCATTTACCAAGACCTTTATTTTGTTACATTTGTAGGTAGTAACATATATTTGTTGTCTTTGTACTAATATTGTAAGACTGAAATATTTCATAGTATCAAAAGATTTACTCAGATTGCCTATCATGATTTTTTATTTGTTCCTTCCTGAATATATAATTATCTACCAGTTCTCTATCATTAGTAATTCCTTACTATCTTTATCTTTAGAACTATAAATCATGTCCTCTATAATGTTCTGTAGTTATACTTCCACTCTCTTCTGTATTATTTTCATAAAAGCTTTTCTGTATTTTGTGTTTATCCTCTTTTTCCATATAAACTTTAAAATACCATTATAGAATTCTCTATACTTAAATACTTTAAAAATCATTCATTCAAGAAACTCCAAAAGCACTTTTTTCCAGATTGAGATATCTTTGTACAGATTATACTCTATTCCATCAGGTCCTGCTGCTAATTCTATATTGACTAATGTTAATATTCTGTCCACTTCTTCTAGAAGTACTTCTCTTTTCAAGTCCTTATTATCCTGTTCCAAAAACCTTTTAACCTTCCACTGCTTCTTCTTCTCTATCTTCTTTATTTTAAACATTTTTGTTACATAATTTTCTACTATTTCCATTATTTTTTTCTTGCCTGTTCTGTATTACTCCTGTTACAGCTTTCATCTCGTCCATTATACTATTGCCTTCTTTAACTAGTTTACTTAAATTCAGAGCCACATCTTCCTTTCTTCCTTGTGGAAAATGCCTTTGTATAATAAGTATTCATTTATTCTTGATTCATCTCATATATTTCTTTTTCCATAATAAAATATTCCTTGCTATTTTTTCTGTATTATTAAATGTTTCATTACTTAGTTTTCCATAACATCTTTTGGTTTCTCTTCTGTTATCTAATTACCATGCCATATACCATTTCTTGTATTTTTCTTTAAATACTATTCACCATTCAGACCAGTTTTTATAAAATTCTCTCATACATAGAGTGATAATTCTATACACCTGCTCCCTCTACCTTATATCTAAAGTTGTTATTCTACCTATTAGAACCAAAGTCACAGCTAATATTTTACCAATTTCTTGCATAGAATACATATACCTGTACAAGTTTCTTTTCCCAAATTCCTAACTGTTACCACTCCATAATCTTTCTATTTTATTCTTTCATCTTTATTTAAAAATTGTATGTCTTCTAAAACTACTATGACCATGCCAAGTCTTTTGCACCATTTTAAAATACCTAATCTTCTAATTGAACCTTTCATGCTATTTACATTTATGGCTACTGTTTTACAATTGTCTTTTTCTTTCCTTTTTCAATATTATTGCTAAGTCAGTTTTTAAATCCATTCATCCTTTCCCCTTCTTTTTTTATAGTTACTCCTATATTTATTTTCCTTTCTCTCACCCTTTTGCCAATTTAATTTTTCTTTCCCTTCACTACATTCCATTGTACATGTTCATTACCACTTATTTCTGAACCTTTCTCTGTTTCTTTTTCTTTATTAGCTTCTTTTCTATTTTCTCCATATCATTTATTACTATTTTCTGTTCTGTATGGGTTTGCCTTTTTTTTGTGAATATCTGATCCCTCTTCTACAATACTTATACTTTCTTTACAATCCATCCACATATGACCATTTTTTATATTTATAACATTTAAATCACATTATTTGCATTGTGTCCCATTTCTCCACATATATAGCACTTTACTAATTAAATAATCTGATTTCCCACAAAAAAATAAAAATAAATAAATAATAATAAAAAGAAAACATGTTTTGGCTGGCTGCAATATTTCACAAAATCTTTATCACCTTCTACATTTATAGTACTAGGGATGCGTGTAATATTTTCATTCTCCATTTTCAAAACTAGATTACAGTCCCCTCCTCCTGTCCATAAGCATCTATTATCAAAAACTTTAGCAATGTCTATAACGTCTTTACATATTTTACTTAAATCTCTTTGCAAAGTCTCTTTTTTTGCACTTTCATTCTAAGTTGAATATAATTGTTTTTTTCTTTCTTTCTCTACTAAATGTTTTAACCACATAACTGTTACATGGATAACAGTATTTCTTTTTTTGTATCCCCCCAGATTTTTCCATCATGCGGTCTCAAATATAATATCAAAGAAAGTTTCCTTGTTTGTATGAATGAAAGGTCTTACCTCAAATGCCTTTGTACCTAGAGGCATTATCACATTATCCCATAATTTATACCTGTCTATTCCTTCACCTCTTTACAGAAAATTCTGACAGTAGTTTTTTTTTTTTTTTTTTACCATCGTCACTGCATTACTCATATCTTTATTTTTCTTTTCTTTATTTACCCTCACTGTTTCTATACATGTTTTCTTCCCAATGATGGTGTGTGCTTCACTAACCTGAATTTTTTCAATGATATCACCCCACAAAGTTTTTCTCCCATTCTCCAGTTAATTTGTATTTAGAAGGTCGAAAAGTAAATCATCCTGCAACCTTCCTGATTGGAGGGCTGTAATGATAAATCCATTAGCTTTTTTGTCCTCTTCTCTGAATTCCAGAAGCAATCAGACTTATACCCTACTACTATTCCTTCAAGTCTAGGCTGAAAGAACATCTAACCAATAATTGGATCTACCCATGCTCCTTGCCATCTTAGTATTCTTTTCTATTCCCTTCTTCCACACTCTTAATAGACTTTCTCTTGATATATCCTATTTCCCTTCCTGCTTTAACTACTTTCTAGCCTCAGCTCTCTTTAATTCCTTAACATTCTAATTTCCTTCCTTTATATTTTTACACTAACCTTTCTCTATCCCAGAATTTGGCAGAAATGTACTATCTAGTTATCCTGCCAGAAAAGGTATATGCACTTTATGACCTATTACTTATTCTGTTTTTCATGCATCATTATGTAATATGCACATTAGGAGGTTTACTATCAACACATTGAACGTCACAACATAAACCGATTAAAAATGTGATTTACTTGTTTGATGTGCTAAATATTAATTAGGTTGGAATATCAACAAGGCAATTGCTGTCAAATTCAACTTCTGAAGTCTGTTTTCCCCTGCACTGTTTCAAACAATGTAGTAAGTCCACACTTACCTGCCTGCTTTACAGCAGTACATACCAGATCCATACTGCACAGCACTGACAGTCATGTTTTTGCAGGGGGGGCAAGCCCCCCTGCACTCCCACAACCCCTGCTACTTATATATTCCAACTATGAGATCACACTACAGTGAGGAAAATTGTTAATCTCCCGATCTGCACTGTACCACAATCTCTATAAGTAACACTGCCCATGTATAAGTGAATGCTCAGTGGCATTCGCTGAAAAGAAGACTCGCAGAATTGAAGGTTGGCAATATGGAAATCAGCCAATTGGCTACCTTGTATATAATGTATGGTCAACTTTATTGATTGCCTTTATATTTTGCTTATTTTTCTTTTATTGTATTTCACATATTGCACTACTTTGTTATTCTCTTAATATTTGTAACCATTGTTAATTTTTTTAATTCTATTTAATGTGTACTATGGAGCTTTTCTCCCCATACCTCCACTGAAAATGTGCTCATACCCAGTTAGACTTTTCCGGTAAACAAATGTTAAATAAATAAATAAAATAGATAAATAACCACTCCTGTAACAAATCTTCAGAATCCATTAAAGACTTGATTGCCTTCTGTCTCCCCTGAAGTTGCCTTCTGTGGCTCCATTTACACCAAATCAAGACTGGGCAATGTACTTCTATCATCCCTGGTCTACCATTATACAAGACATCTGCTCATAAGACTTAACTGCCTCTCCTGATATAGAAAAACATATATATGAGTTTGAATGCTTGGCTGCCATCTCTTCTCTTCTCTTTTCTCTCCTCTCCTGCCATCCTCTGACTTCTCTGCTACTATAGCTGAAGGCTCAGCTGCCTTCATGGATGTAGTATTACCACAACAAAACTCCTGTGGCTCCATTTTCCACTCTGTCTGCTTCTCCAAGCTGCCATTACATTTGTAATGGAAGCAGAAAGTCTGCAATCATGCTTCAGTCCTATTCACCACACTTTGAGTAGGGGTTCTTTACTAAATACCATATCTATCATGTTTACAATATTTACATATTATACATTATTTAGAATTATTTACATCCTTTAAACTTATTTTCCATCCTTTACCTAAATTTGTACATACATTCCATTTTCTTTACTTGCATTCATTGTCTGCCCCCACTCTTTTTTCCACAACCAAAATAGTATTTTTTCAGTACTACTGACAATATCCATTTCCCATTAAATTTTATCTCATTTAATCTTTCGTTCCATATAGTCCATGTTATATAAAACATCTTTTTATTTTGTTTACATCTTCTCTTTCTTTATTATCATAATAATCATATTCTAAAATATCCATATTTATATCCTTCATTCTTTCAATACCTTCCACAGCATTATTTTCAGATAATTTTCCCATAATTTCTTCACTCTTTTACATATGAAGAAAACATGCTCTGTTGTTTCAACTTCACCATAATAATTACATATTTTTTTTCTTCTATTTTTTATATGGCATGCTTGCTTTTGTTGACAACTTCTTTATTGACAATCTCCTTAGAAAATTTCTACATTTTAAATTATTTTAGACCACTCTAATTCTGTGTATATAGCTTCAATTTTTTCATGTTCCAGCTTTTCCCATGGGTATATGCAGTCATACTTATTTTATTTGAATACTATTGCTTTCTATATTACCTATCCTTATTTTCCATAAGAATTTTTTTTTCTTGATACCCTTTTATTTTATTTCACAGATTCTTTCCCTGTTTTCCATTTACTCATCATATACCACATTTATATAAATTCAGTAATGCTGCATAAACAAATGGGTTAACCAAACACAATCCTCCTCCTTTTTCTTTAGCATATGATACCTTACTTTTCACTGGATTTAATTTGGATTCCCATATAAATAAAAACACAATAGACATTAATTATTTTTCATACTTTACAGGAACTATAAACATGATCATTAAATATGCAATTTTCCCAATAAAACAGAATTGAATAAAGTACACTTTCTTTCAATATGACAACTTATATGTCCTCCAAAACAAATATGTATTCCTTAATTTTTGTATTACATTATTCCATTGTTGCATTCTAACCAGCTCAGTACTAAATGTTATGCCTAATATTTCTATGTCTTCACTATTAAACTGAATATTTCCTATACCACCTATTATTCCTAGATCTTTACATTTGTTCTTTTTTATACTCATACCAATAGCCGTCAAAAATTAAGTTGCTTAATAGCTACCTCCATGCATTCTTTGTTTTTGTCATTAAAACTATATCATTCACATAAGAAAACATAACTGATATTTTAATTCCTTCTATAGTCCTATATTCTGCTCTTCTTAATAATATATTTACCTTACCAACAACTGCATTCATAACCAATGCAAATAAAACTTGCTGGATATCTCTGTCTTATATCACTTCTTATAGCTATTTCTTGACTTAGCCAACCATTCACCACTACTTTCACTTTATTATTTCCATACAGTGACACAAATATTTTTATTATTTCCTCACTTATATTATGTTTCATTATGTCCCATAAAATTTCATGATGTATAGTATCAAATGCTTTGCTCAAATCACTTGCTATAATTTTAACTCCGTTCTTCCTATTTATTATGCCATCTAAAATTTCTCTCATTATCATCAACAATTCTTGACTTCCTTTTACCTTTTTCCCAAATATCATTTCTTTTAATATTTTATTTACTTTATTTTTTAATCCTTTCTCCAATATTTTCATAAAAATCTTATAATCTGCATTGTTTAAAACTTTCAGTCTCCAATTTCTTATGTCCTCCTTTTCCCCTTATTTTCCATATAAACTTCATAGGTCTAGCACATCTTTCATTTTCTCCAACACCTTGTTCCAGCCATTCATTTAATACTTCCACAAAATACTTCTTCTGCCAATCTAACATGTCTATATATATATATATATATATATATATATATATATATATATGTATATAATATTCAATCCCATCCAACCCTATTGCTGATTTCATGTTTACTGAACTTAATACATTATTCATTTCTTCCATTACTATCTATTTTTTCTAATTATTCTTTATCCTTTTTGTTAATTGTATAACTTACCACATGTTTTCTATCTTGTAATCTTTAAATGTCTTTTTTATATATTCTTTTATTGCAGTCAGTATTTCTTGTAGACTTTTAACATTTTCTTCTCTTCCACTTCTTATTGCTTTTATTATTCCTTTATTTTCTTTTACTATTTTATTCAAGTAAGGTTTTACCTCTTGTTTTTTCCCTTGTAAAAATACTTCTCTGTAAACAGCATCCTTTTAATCATATATCTTCTTTTCTGTCTCAAATAATTCTTTCTTATTTCTTGCTAAATCTTTAAACACATCATCGCTTACTTTATTATATTTTTCTTTTCTTCTATTCTTTTTAAACTTTGTCATTGCAAAAACAAAAAAAAAACATTTCTTATATTTTTCTTTAAAACGTATCCACCAAAACATCCACCTTTTTATAAAATGTTCGCATTCCTACATGATCTTTCCATAATTGTTTGACCTTTTCACTACCTTCCTTATCTAAATCTTTTTAATTTAATCTTTTAATACCTTTACCTATTTTATATATATTACTCTCTTTCTTGATTCTATATCCAAATTGCCAAATGATCTGAAAATCTTGGAACTTCTTCTGAAATAGTATAATCTCTGTCCTTAAATTATTCCTTCTGTAAGTCCACAGTTTATTGTCCTGTATATATATATATATATATATATAATTAGATATATATATATATATATATATATATCTATATAATTAGATATATATATATATATATATTATATATATATATAATTTTCCACTTTCCAATATTTCTGATATTATTTTAACGTTCACACCCTCTTTTCTCCTTCGGTCACATTTAAAATCCCCCACTAATATTAGCTCAATGTTCACATTTGCATAATCTAATATTCTTTTAAATATCCTTTCTCTTTCTTTTTGTAGCATATGCATAATCTGCAATAATTCTATAAACCTGTTTTTACCACCTCATATTTACCACTGTTAACCCTAGTGAATATTACTAAAGAATAATGCAAGATACCTATTGAATATCCATGGAAATACCCAGATTTGCTCTGAGCTACTGCACAATGGTACCGCCTATACAGAGCCAACAGATATTGCCAATATACTGGCCGATAGATTCAGTGCCAACCCTTGTCTCGCCCCCCAAAGGACCAATCACAATGCCAGTAGATTGCCAGGCACCCAGTATTACTGCTGTACAGGTTAAAACAGCACTGTCCAAGGCCAATAATACAGTTTCTATGGGACCTGACAATATCCCTGACTCTGTTCTACATGAAATACAGAGTGAACTGGCACCTCACCTGTGTGCCCTGTTCAATCACAGCCTCACCTCAGGCTTTGTCTCTACCAAATGGCACACTGCTACAGTCATCCCTCTCCACAAAGGAGGAGCGAATACATACCCTGGGAATGATCACCCCATTAGCCTGATGAGTCTGATATGCAAAGCTATAGAATGCATCATCATGAACCTAATAAACAAGGATATAGGGAATCTCCAAACTCTGGATCCCACACAGTTTGGTTTTGTGAGGGGTAGTTCATGCCTGCTCAACTTGGTCGACATCTTTGAGTCAGTCACGAGAGCTGTGAATGAAGGCAAGGTGGTTTATACAGCCTACCTTGATCTGGCCAAGGCCTTTGATACCATTCCCCACTCAGGAATCATAGAAAAACTCACTAAGCTAGGCATCAACCCCTATATCAGTATGTGGGTTGCAAACTTCCTCACAGATAGAACCCATGGTGTAAAAGTAGCTGACTCCAAATCAGACTGCCAACCAGTCATGAGTGGAGTCCCACAAGGTTCAGTCCTGGATTCTCTCCTGTTTGGTATCTATTTCTCTGAAGTCCAAGCCAACATGAAGGGGCTCTGCCTGACAAAGTTCACAGACAACTGCAAGCTGGGAGCTATTATTAACTCCCCAAGTGATGTTGACATCCTACAGAAAGGCTTCACTGAGACCACAGACTGGTGTCAGAACCATGGCCTTAAGCTCAATGCCAAAAATTGTGTCATCAACCCCTTTGGAAAAAACCCAGTTCCCATGAATTACCACATTGATGGTAGTCCACTGAACACAGAAGGTGTTATAAGAGATCTAGGAACACAGGTTGACAGCAATCTCTCATTTGACCACCACATTGCCATTGTGGTCAGAAAGTCCTTCTATGTAGCACATCTCATTACTAAGGGTTTGCGTCCAGAAAGAAAGAGGTCATTGTCTCCCTCTACTCTTCCCTCATTAGGCCAATTATCGAGTATAATGCCCCATTTGGCATGTACCTCACTAGACACCTGCAACAACTGGAGAGGCCATAAAAGTACCTCAAAAAGAGGATCCTAGGTCTTAAACACTTGTCCTGTATGGACAGACTCAAAAAACTCCAACTATTCTCTGTCTCATATCGCCTACTTAGAGTTGATCTCTGCTTGACTTATAAAGCCATGTCTGAACCAGCTCTGTTAGAAATGCTGCATCTAATCCCCCCACACTACACGCTCCAGAGACCTCAGCCTCATTATCACAATCAACAGACCTTGCTAGATGGACAGGTTCATAACCCAGAGACTGCCTATGCTATGGAACAGACTTCACATATATGTCAAACAGAGCACCTCACTGGCCCTCTACAAGAAAAATCTTGATGAGTGGAAGGGAAATAGAAAATTCACCCTGGGGATCACTCCAGTGGCTCTACTCGACAGAAGCACTGGAAACTAAGGTCAGGTGGCAGGATGCCAGGGTAATCCTATGGGCTAGGCTTGTAAAGGCTCCAGGGCCATTAGCCCAGTACACACCTATGAACCCATGAACATAACATTCCTACACCTGAGCATGTTTCTTTCCCTATATTTCAAATAATCTCACCTTCCCATAATTTTTCTACTTGTAATCTCTCCCCATTCTGTTAAAAGTCTTCTGTCTTCAAGTATAATAATATCCATATTAAGTGTTATGCACCATTCCAATAAACCTAATCTTCTTGTACTATTCTTTATACTGTATACATTTATTGATAAGATTCTCAGCTTTTACTTTTATTATTTTTTTACTTATTTTCGCTTCTACCCTTTACCTTTTTTATTTTGTTAAATACTTAAGCCCTTAACTTTCCGCTTCCTATTTTTACCCTTTTCTTAACATAATATTTATTTTCTGTAACCACTCTCCAATTCCTTTCTTTTTCCTCAGTTGTTTCTGTCATTTCTTCATGCCCTTCTTTTTCTATCCTTTTATCTTTTCTTTTTCCATCTTCTCCATTTCATTAGTATTTATCATTGTCTGCTCTTCTGTTCTTTTTTCTTGGTCTCCTTCTATTCCTTTTTCTTGCTCTGTCTCTTGTTCATTCTCATGCTTTTCACCCCTTTCTCCTTATCTTCTGTGGTTTCCCTACAGTCTACCCACAAATTCCCTGTTTTTTTTGTTTGTTTTTTTTTACACTTTAAACATTTCAGTTCACTTATTTTTGTCTTTTTGCCTTATGCCCCACTTTACCACAGTTAAAACATTTTCTGTTGTCAAAATTGTTAATTAAATGATCACTCTTTCCACAGGAAAAAAAAAACACATTTTTCTTTTGCTCCCAATATTTCACAGTACTTTTGTTTTCTTCTGCATTTATCAAACTTAGAATATATATTAATGTTTTCATTTTCCACTTTTAATACAACTCCAATTTCCCGACCCCCAGTCCATAACCCTCTGTTGTCATAAATTTTTGCAATGTCATTATAGTCTTTAGTCTTTTAATACGTATTTTTCTACTTCATTTCAAAATCAAACATAAATTTTCTTTTTTGTCTCTCTATTAAATGTTAGTATAATATATGAGTGCCATGGATTACATTTTTTCTTTAATTCATATTGTTCCAAATAGTGTAAAAAATCTAATTCAGAAAGCACCACAACAGAATAGAATAATGGATATCCAAATTAAGGGGACATAAGTGGAACAGGAAGCAATTGGCCAGGTGCCATATGAGGATAATTTGGAGCCCTCCACAGGAAACCAGTATAAATGTTCACTTGAAGCTAGACTGCAAGGGAAGGAACAGGAAACTGTGGAAGCTCTGATGCAGTCAATGTTGAGGAGTGATAGGCCAGTAAGTTCCCATATGACAGAGCAATGGATGGCACAGGATGAAATTGAAGATAATGTGCCACAGGAAGATGCTATAGAACATTCTATAGAATGCCGACAGGAAATGGAAAACAAGGGATGTGCCCTCAGTTTGGAAGAAAATGATCTAAGAGAAGAGTTGCTTGATTTAATAGACAGACAGATATATCAAGATCAATGAAAGAAATAGACTGCAGAAGGTTAATAAAACCCAAAAAGTCAGAAGCCTGATAAAGCAAATGAACACAGTAATTAGGACTGTTCATAGAGATCCATGCAGTGTAACAGATGTAAACAGGATATATTACTGTGCTGCTAAATTAATAACTGATAAAGTTCTACCACAAGAACACTGAGTAATGAGGGAAAGGAAGGGGAGAAATCAAATACCATCATGGAAATATCAAATAGAGAAAACTATAAAGCAATTAAAACAAGAAGTGTCACTGTTAGAAGATTATAGAAGAGGGAAGAGAAAAACAAAAATACAAAGAAAGATAGATGTGATAAAAGCAATGTGCAGTATTAGGACAGACCAGGCTCTATCATACACTATCACAAATAACAAACTAAAAATTTCAGCACAGGCGGAAAAACTTAGACGATACGAAGATAAATATAAAGGAAAAGGACAAAATAAGCAATTTATTGATGACCCAACAAAGTATTATAGAGAATTTGGAAATAAGGTAAAAGGAATTGAAAGACCACCAAAAAAGAAGAAATAGATACATTTTGGAGAAGTATCTGTGAAGATCCTGTGGGACATAACAAAGATGCTAAATGGATAGAAGAAGGTAAAGAAAGAATAAGAGGTTTAAATGTACAGTATGAAATGGCATGAAGTAACAGCCAGAAAGATTGAAACAAAGTTAAGAAAAGCCTTTAATTGGAAAACCCCAGGCCCAGATGCAGTACCTAACTTTTGACTGAAAGCAGTAACATATTTGCACGAAGATTTAGCCATGAGTAAGATCTATTTATAAGTGCACCCTGAACAAACACCAAATGATTGACTTCAACAGCTGTCTAAGTTTCTGGTGTCATTCAAAGAGGATCCAGTATCTGTCTGCCTGGGACAACATGATTGACAAGCCACGATGCTTTGCCAGAGATGGCCTGCACCTGTCGCCGCTGGGATTCCAGATACTGGCTAAGGGTCTTGCTGCCCCTACAGTGCCTTTTTTAGGAAAGGCTCAAATGTCAAATGCACCACCATAGTAGACATAAACAAGTGAAATATAAGGGTAATGCTACTCAATACTAGATCTCTAAAGCTCAAAATGCACACACTCATGGCTCTCCTTAACATGGAGAACATCGACATCTGTGCAGTGACAGATACCTGGTTTAAGGCTACAGAGAGCACCCCTGCATTACCAGGCTGCAATTCTTACCACACCTTTTGGCCACCTAACCTGGACCGAAATACTAAAGGAGGAGGCGTGTCCATATTCATAAAGGATATCCACACCTCCAGACTAGTTGCTCAACATAATGCCTCTGAAATTATACAAGTACAATTAACACTGAGCAAGACTGCAGTTCAGGTTGTAGCATGTTACAGATCCCCTGCCATGCCCCAGGATGCCCACTCCATGTTCTGAGTCAGGCAGAATTTTTCCCTCCCTCCCACCCATTTAAGTTGTCTTGTTAAATACCACTGTCTTTCTAGTTGCCCGCCTCTTATGTTAATCTGACCATATATCTCATTTCTCTCTACTTTCACTGGCTTATGTGAGTAATCACAAAACCATCACTTTTGAAATCCCACCCCTCCAATTATTTAAATTTATTGGCCATCCTACAGTATTTCATAGTACCAAAATACAAAAGTAACCACCCCTTTCAGTCCATCTTGCTGTTTTAAAAATAGTAACTCTCCACTAAACCTTAACTTTTTAAACAGGTAAAACTCAAGTTACCTACTTTCATATCTAACTTCTCTAGTGCACACTGCAGAGTGCATTCTTTTCAATCTTACCTTTAAGCATCCCTGTTACTAGCACTTTCTCTAATACCTAAAAGATCATCTCTACTTGACTCCAAGTAGACTTTTCTCTATCTGTTAAACCTAGCACTTGCTCCTACAGTACTTATTACCTTGATACGGCACTCTTATAGATAGCACCCCAAAAGGCAAAACCCCATTTCTCGGTCACCCACATCCCCGGAATCTCTTTTAAAGTTTTTTGTCTAGTCCTTCTAGCATGTCGAGGGATCAGTTGCTAGTGTCCTCTCCTGCTCAGCTGGTGAACCTGGGAATATTGAGGCAATGTTACAATTGCCTCATGTACACAGACAACCCTCTCCTCCTCCCACAAAACACAAATACATGCGAGAGATGCAACTATACGGCCAAACTGGAGGCTGAGCTCTCTCAACATAGGACTGGCAAGACCAGTCAGGAGGAGAAGGTTACCACACACACTATAGACCCAGTCTCACATAGTACCATCACAACCTCAAATCATACACATAAACACACAAAGACATACTCAAGGCTCTGATCAAAAATCTACCAAAACAGCAGAGGCCACCAAAGCAGACACCCAAACAACCACCACCTCAGAACACAACACCTGCAACACATAGACCTCACAGTCAGAGTGTCAAACAGTCACAGCCCTTAAGGCCAAACACAATGCCAGACACACTAGTCATTGGTGACTCCATAGTCAGACACACTGACGTCCCGCCACCAGACTGAGTAAGGAGAAGGTCACAGTAAGCTGCCTGTCGGGTGCTAGAATCCGCCACATAACGCAAGCACTCAGGTCTCTCAACAGCAGGTACAAATACGACTCAGTCATTGTCCACGCTGGTGTAAACGACCTGAGACGCACCTCCTTGGACTACATGAAAAGAGACATTGAGGAGCTCTCTGATTATGTAGCCCAGGCAGGTATGACCCTGACCTTGAGCAGTATCCTACCTTCACCAAGAATGATGCCACAATACAGAGATAAGATGATCAGCTTTAACAATTGGCTTAAACTTTGGTGTCATTCAAAGGGGATCCAATGTCTGTCTGCCTGGGATGACATGCTGGACAAGCCACGCTGCTTCAAGAAGGACGGCTTGCACCTGTCACCCTGGGATTCGGATATTGGCAAAGGCTCTTGCCACCCCATAGTGCCTTTTTAGGCAAAGCTCAAATTCTAAACCTACCACCCTAGAACACAAAAAGGAAAAAACTAAGGGTAATGCTGCTCAATGCCAGAAGTCTAAATCTCAAAATGCACGCACTCGAGGCCCTTCTCAGTATGGAGAACATCGATGTCTGTGCAGTGACAGAAACCTGGTTCAAGGCTCCTGAGAGCACCCCAGCACTATCAGGTTTTACCTCTTATCATGCTCCGCCCCAAAATCCGGACAATACCAAGAAAGGAGGGGGTATCCATATTCATCAAAGACACCCACACCTCAAGACTGGTGGCAACGCACGATGCATCGGAGACCATCCAGGTGCAATTAACCATAGGCAAGACTGCTCTGCAAATTGTAGCATGTTACAGGCCACCCTCACAAACTCAGGAACCTCACATGGCCTTCCTGAAAACACTAGAGGGGATAAATGTATCACCAAACACCATCATATTAGGTGACTTCAATTACCCTAATATAGACTGGGAACACTACTCAAGCCCAAACACCCTAGCCCAAAAGTTCCTGGAATTCATAAACTCAAATGCCATGGAACAACTAGTCACCATCCCCACAAGAGGAGAAAACATACTTGATCTCATCATCACGAACATGGGAGCACAATGTTCAACACCGGAAGTATACCCCTCACTGGTGAGATCAGATCACAAACTAATCTCGATGGAGGTCCTCATCCCACCCCACCTGAAATAAAAAGACCACAGTAAAGAACTTCTCGAAGCCGACTTCACACTTCTAAAGACTAGTGTGGTCTCCTTTAAGGCCCCGAGCGGCGGAAAACAGTACTCAAGCCGCTGAATCACTTACAAATGCCTTCTACCAGCACCTGCAGGACTGCATGGATAAGGCAATCCCAAGCAAAACAAAGACTCTTTGTACCAAAGGCAAGCGTCCAGTCTGGTGGACCCCAGCCATAAACAAACTCTACAACAAAAGGAGGAAGCTACTACAAGATAGAGCAAAATCCTTAAAAGGTAAGACACCCTTGATCACTATAAGTAAAAACTAAGAGCTCTCATAAAATCATCCAAAGCAAATTTTGAGAGAAAAATAGCTAAAGACTCAAAAGACAATCATAAGGCCTTCTTTAGCTATGTTAGAAACCTGGGAGGAACCTCCCAGATATGCTCAGAACTAGTTCAAAATGATGTGAAGATTACTGATCCTACAGACATTGCCAACATACTGGCTGACAGGTTCAGTGCAAACTTCTCCCCTCCCCAAAAGGAGAGATATCTATACCAAGCGATTGCAGCCCCCAAACATCTCCAACGCCCAAGTGAGAACTGCTCTCTCCAAAGCAAAAACACAGCATCCATGGGACCTGATGGTGTCCCCGGCTGTGTGCTCCACGAACTCAACGAGGAATTAAACCCACAGCTAGGACAGCTGTTTAATCATAGTCTTACCTCTGGATACGCACCCAGGAGTGGCGCACTGCAACTGTGGTCCCACTTCACAAAGGCGGTGCCTCCACCGACCCTGGAAATTACCGCCCATTAGCTTGACAAGCCTTATCTGCAAAGCCATGGAGAGGATCATAATAGACCTCATAAATAAAGACATAGGGAATTTGCAGACTTTGGATCCATCCCAGTTTGGCTTTGTCAAAGGCAGATCATGCCTTCTAAACTTGGTTGACTTTTTCAAACAGTCACCAAAGCCATTGATGAGGGAAAGGCAGTCCATACAGCCTACCTCGATCTGGCGAAGGCCTTCGATACAATACCCCACTCGGGTATCATTGAAAAACTCATCAGCTTAAATGTTAACCCGTACATCACAAGATGGGTTGCAAACTGGCTGAGTGACAGAACCCACAGGGTCAGAGTTGCTGGCGCCATGTCAGACTCAAAGCCTGTCACAAGTGGTGTACCACAGGGCTCAGTCCTGGGCCCACTCTTGTTTGGCATCTACTTTTCCAAGTACAAGCAAACACAGGAGGGTTATGGCTGACAAAGTTTGCAGATGACTGCAAACTGGGCCATAGTAGAAAACACATCTGACACAGATATCCTTCAGAAGGGTCTCACAGAAACGGATAACTGGTGCCAGAGCCATGGCCTAAAGTTAAATGCCAAAAATGCATAGTCATACCCTTCGGGAAAAACAAGGTTACCCCTAGCTACCAAATAGGTGGCAATCCACTGAGCATAGAAGAAGTTATCAGGGACCTGGGGACCCAGGTTGATAGTAGTCTGTCATTCGACACCCATGTAGCTAAAGTAGTTAGGAAGACCTTCTACATTGCCCACCTTATCATGAAGGGATTCTCATCTAGATCAAGGGAGGTCATAGTCTCCCTATACTCATCACTCATCAGACCAATGATTGAGTACAATGCCCCATTCGAATGTATCTGACCCGACACTTGCAGCAGCTGGAGAGGCCACAAAAGTTCCTCACCAAAAGGATAAAGGGTCTCAAACATCTGTCCTATGCTGCCCGACTGAAAGAACTCCAGCTCTATTCAGTCGCCACCGCTTGCTCAGAGGTGACCTTTGCCTAACATACAAGGCCATGTCAAACCCAGATTTGATGAATATGCTTCACCTCAAAAATCTAGATCCGTCAGAGCCACAAGGGCGGAGACTTAAACCTCGACACGGCTATTAATAGGACGCTGGAGGGATAGATTCATCACCCAAAGACTCCCTATGCTGTGGAATAAAATCCCGGTATATGTGAGGCAGAGCACCTCGCTGGCCTTGTTCAAGAGAAATCTTGACCAATGGATGGGAGATTGCAGATATACCCCAGGGATTACCTCAGTGTCACTGCTCAACAGAGGCACAGCAAAATAATGGGTATAGTTCCCCATACTAAAGGGGTGGCGTAAGCCACAAAACTATGGGCTAGGCTTGTAAATGCCCTCGGGCAGATAGCCTAGTATGAACCTATGAACCTATGAACCTATGAACCTATGTTTCTTGATATACTGGATAATATCAAGGTACAGCCTAATACCCTAACTTTGGGAGATTTCAACTACCCCTCCATCAACTGGGAAAACAACTCATGTACTAACTCATTTGCCCAATGTTTTCTGGAATTCATCGATTCCAATGCCCTGGACCAGCTTGTCCATACCCCTACCAGGGGTAGCAACATCCTGGACCTGGTCATTACCAATACGGATAACAGATGCTCCACACCAGTAGCCAACTCCTCGCTGGTCAGGTCTGACCATAAGCTAATCACCCTAGACATCTATATCCCGCCCCCCCTCCCCATTAAGGAAACCACCGTAAAAAAATTCTCCAAGGCCAACTTCATACTTAAGCCAGAAGTGGAAAACTTCCTTACACCCACACAGATGGAAAATAGTGGCATGACTGCTGAATTATATAGAAATGCACTGTATAAGCACATACACGAGTGCATGGACCTTGTCATCCCCAACAGAACCAAGATGATATCCTCCAAAAAAAAGGAAGCCAATCTGGTGGTCCCCTGCCATAAACAAGCTCTACAACAGAAGGAAGAAACTGTTACAAAAAAGAGTAAAATCCCAGGACTGCAGAAACTCCCTGGTCAGCATCAGCAAGAATCTGAGATCCCTCATAAAATCCTCCAAAGCTAGTTACGAAAATAAAATCACCACTGATTCTAAAGACAACCACAAAGCATTCTACAGCTATGTCAGGAATCTCAATGGCAACACTCAGATCTGCTATGATCTACAGCACAATGGCAATACAGTTACCGAACTAACTGATATTGCCAACATCCTGGCAGACAGATAATGCTAACGTCACCCCCCTCACCCCCCAAAGGGCCCATCCCCATACCGGATGATTGCAAAGCCCTGGAAATCATGGCCACACAGGTAAAGACCACACTCTCCAAAGCCAAGAACACAGCATCCATGGGACCTGACAACATCACAGACTGCGTTCTTCTGCACAAACTACAGAATGAACTGGCACCCCACCTAAGTACCATGTTCAACCATAGCCTCACTTTGAGCTTTGTGTCTATGGAATGGTACACAGTGACAGTTATCCCACTCTACAAAGGGGGTGCTACCACTGACCCAGGGAACTACCGCCCCATTAGCCTGATGAGCCTGGTCTGCAAGGACATGGAATGCATCATCCTAGAGTTTATAAACCAAGACATAGGTAACATCCAAACTCTGGACCCCACTCAGTTTGGGTTTGTAAAAGGTAGATCATGCCTCCTAAACCTGATTGACTACTTTGAAGCAGTCACCAAAGGTGTAGATGAGGGTAAGGTGATGCACACAGCCTATCTTGACCTCGCCAAGGTTTTTGACACCATCCCCCACTCTGGCATTATAGATAAACTCACTGGACTAGGAATAAATCCCTATGTCACAAGATGGGTGGCCAAATGGCTCACTGACAGAACCCACACAGTGAAAGTAGCCGACTCCAAAGCTGTCTTCAGACCAGTGACAAGCAGAGTACCACAGGGTTCTGTCCTGGGTCCTCTCCTGTTTGGTATCTACTTCTCTGAAGTCCAGACTAATACAGGTGGTCTCTGGCTAATGAAATTCGCAGATGACTGCAAACTAGGAGCCATAATCGATTCACCTAAGGATGTGGACATTCTACAAAGAGGCCTCACTGAGACTGATGCTTGGTGTCAATGTCATGGCCTAAAGCTCAATGCCAAGAAGTGCATTGTCATCCCCTTTGGGAAAAATACCGTACCCATGAACTACCACATAGGCGGTAGCCTACTAAACACTGAAAGTCTGATAAGACACCTAGGGACACAGGTGGATAGTAGTCTCTTCTTTGATAATCATGTCACCACAATAGTCAGGAAATCCTTCTACATGGTACACTTCATCACAAAGGGGTTCTCCTCCAGAAAAAGAGAGGTCATTGTTCCTCTCTACTCATCCCTTATTAGACCCATCATAGAGTACAATGCCCTGTTTGGCATGTACCTTGCAAGGCATCTGCAACAGCTGGAAAGGCCACAGAAATACCTCACTAAGAGGATTACCAACCTCAAACAGATGCCATAAGTCAACCATCTCAAAAAACTCCAGCTCTACTCCATTGCATATTGCCTACTCCGAGGCGACCTCTGCCTAACGTGCAAAGCCATGTCTAACCCAAACCTGCTGGACATGCTACACTTAAAGAAATCCCAATCTCCCACTCCAGGTATCTAAACCTTGTCGTCGCAATAAACAAAACATGCTGGGGGGATAGATTCCTGTCCCAGAGACTTCCCTTACTCTGGAATAGGCTGCCCAATCATGTCAAACAAAGCTCCTCATTAGCCCTCTTTAAGAAAAATCTTGACAATTAGATGGGAAATAGGAAATTCACCTCGGGGATCACTGCTGTGGCTCTGCTCAACAGGGGTACAGGAAAGTAATTTTCTTGGGTGGCAAAAACCAGGGGACCTTGTTTGGCTAGGCTTGTATAGGCCTTAGGGCCGCTAGCCTAGTACTTACCTATGAACCTATAAACTATACACAGAACTTGATGCTGACAGAGTTTACAGTAATTTAGAAGAAAACTCAATTATAGCAGTAGAACAAAAGGGCAATAAAAGAAAGTCTTATGGACAAAGGATCATTTGTTGTTAAAGTCATAGTGGAGAACTGTAAAAAAGGGGAAGAATCTAAGTATGGCATGGATTGACTACAAAAAAGTATTTGATAGTATCTCATATTCATAGATAAAAGAGTACTTAAAAATGTATAAGATACATCCTACACTGATCGACTACATTACAGTGACCATGAAACAGTGGCAGACCGCTTTGCAAATAAGCCATGATAAAGGACAAATTATTACACCTGGGATAAAAATTCAAAGGGGGATATTTCAGGGTGAATCTTTGTTGCTATTCTGCCTTGCACTTAACCCATTAAACTGTCTACTTAATAGCTTAGGCCATGGCTATAAGTTGGCTCCTAGAAAACACAAAGTGTAAAGACTTCACATCTTCTCTTTGTCAATAATTTAAAGCTGTATAGTTCAACAGATTAGCAACTGAAAGCACAGCTGCAAGTTTTCAAAACTTTTTCAGATGATATAAGAATGTCATTTGGTTTTGATAAATATGCAAAAGCAACCTTTAAAGCAGGAAGACTGCAACACCAGGAAAACATCAGTTCCGGATACGAATGGGACACAAAAGAATGTGAGCAAGAAGAACTGTATAAATATTTGGAAACTGATGAAGGATCAACAATAAAACACGAACAAATGAGAATAAAACTTAGTAAGGGATACTTGAGAAGACTTAAATTAATCCTGAAAAACAGCACTGACATCTAGGAACAAAATCCAGGCTATAAACCAATTTGTTCTTCCTGTCCTAACTTACAGTTTTGGTGTGATTGACTGTCCCCAAAACGTGTTGGATATATTAGACAGGAAAACAAAAAGGATGCTTCATGCTCACCAAATGATTTATAAAAATCAATGCATACCAAGATTACATATTCCCTGTTCCGAAGGAGGGATGACCTCCTTGAAACTGATTATATGTATAGATCTGCAATTGTGGGAGTCCACACATATCTGCTGACCTCACAAGACCCAAACATAGTGAATTTTTTGAAACTTGAAGAGAATAAATCTAATATGACTTCTCTGCTTAATGTAGCAGAAGTATAGCAGCATCAAGCATGAATGGAAATCAAACCAGAAGTAGATAAAAATTAGGCAGCAACTGAATGTGCCAAAAAACAAAAGAAAGAATATAAGGTGAAGGACCAGATGAGAAAGCAAGAAATGTGGAAAAAGCATAAATATAGTTGCAAGTATAGAAAACTTCTGGGAGAACCTCATGTTGATCAGGAACAAGTGCAGGAATGGTTGAGGAGAGGCAAATTCAAACCAAGAGATGAAAGGTTAATATTGGCAGCCCAAGACAGGGGGCTGCATACACGTTGGTTTATAAAGCCCATTGAACATGTGGGAGCAACAGACAAATGTAGGTTTTGTAAAACCAGATTGGAAACAGTCGCACACCTCATTGCTGGTTGCAACATATTAATGGCAGAATGACTGTATACTGAAAGGCATAATAATTTGGCAAGACTGTTGCACTGAGGATTGTGCAAACATTATAGTACTGAAGTGGCTGAAAAACACTGGAAACATGAGCCACAAAGGATCATAGAAAATGAAGAAGTCTACATCACATGGGATCACCCATTACCAACAGTTCAAAAGATAGCTGCTAGAAAACCAGATATAGTGGTCCAAGAAAAGAAAACAAAAGTAGCATTGCTCATTGAATTCACTACACCCAGTGACTACAGTGTCTTGAGTACAGAGAGACACAAAGTCAGAAAATATCAGGATTTGCAGGCAGAAACAAGAGCAATGTGGAAGGAAGATACCCAGACAGTCCCAAAAGTAGTAGGAGCAACAGGTCTTATAAAAAAAGAGTCTACAATTGTATTTAGATATGCTACCAATCCATGTATTTCCATACAAATTGCAGTGGTCATTACTTGGTACATTGCGTGTGCTGTGAAGAGCACTACTGGCTGACATCAAACAGTGAAACAATACTAATTTCATGAAATTTAATCGTACTTTGACTCAGGAATGAGGTCCATTCCTGTCACGGTATTGGAAACCAAAAAGATTTGGAAAAATTAAAAAGAGACTGAAGGGTTGTAATAGCATATCTAGACTGTGACTCACTTTTCCCTTCAAACAACATCTCCTGGAACAACCCTTCCAAATCCTGTAAAGGTATGACTCACTTCACATTACTCTCCACATGCACCTCTCCTTTCTTGTTAGGCACAGACATTTCCAGTACAGTTTTGCATGCCTTTTCACCATCCACTTCAGTCTTTTGCTAAGGTTTGACCACTTTACATTAAACATAGCCTATGGTCAATCTTTCACTCGATCAAACTCCTTACTTTTGTCAAATGACTCCTCAGTACTGCTTACATTCACTATTATCCTTCCTGCTACTCTGAGCCACCACTGCACCTGGACCAGAAGCAGGAAGTTCTACAACAAGCAGCATCTCTGCTCAAAAAGAGAAGGAGAAGTTCTCTGATGCCCCAGTTAAATTTCCCTAGCAGTATATTTACCACCTGTGGTCTACCCTGAAAAGAGGCTGCTAGCCTAGTGAGACTAATCTGGTCAATAAAAGATAAATAAAAAAAATAAATAAATAAGCAATGTGTTTACAAGCTTTTATATATTTATTTATATTTTATTGCCTGAGTTGGCCATGCAGGACCATGTCCATTTTCATAGGGGTCCTAGGGGAGAAAGACAAGAGCAAGCAAATATCAATTCACCACTGCAGTTTGAATGTATACACAAACAAGTGAATGGTTCCTTACAATACATTTTCACTACTGTTTCCTACAATTTCAACACAGTTCCAAATAAACATGAATAAGTGATTGAATACATACATGAGCAATGAGTTACACTTTTGCTACAGTTCAGCACACGTGAGCAAGTGAATGAGTACACATATGAACAAGTGAATATTGGGACTACAGATAGAATTCCAAGGCATATGTCACTTGTCCCTCTCTAACATAGATGACAAGCAGGTGGGGTAGTTCATTTAGATTCTTTATTACATAGAAACACATCAGGATGGATAGCTGTATCATAAAATATAAATGAACTGACTAACAGACGGTCCTTACATACATACATGCTTACATTTCAACAGCTTACTACAAAATGACAGTCAGGCTTGCACATGCTCATTATTTTTACACTTGTGCAAGCCCTTGGACAGCTTCTTAAAGGTACATACGCACACACTGATCTATATCTTCCCTCTTAAAAAGATTGACCTTAGTAAAAACAACATTGGAGTTAGACATGCACTATTATAGACATTAGAAACAAACACAATGTTCATGTCCAAGTTGCCATATATCTATAACATGGTCTGGAGATACAACTGGATCTGATAAAGTAACAATCTGGACTGGGTTTAGCAACAGGGACAGTCTTCAGTGAATAACTTGTATAAGGAACATCTGGATTCATCACAGGAATGGGAATATTCTCTGGAACTTTCTCTGGAACTTGAACACTGGATAACTCACTCTGAGATAAGTCTTTCTCATAGACTATATGCTGTGGTATAGGCTTGGACACCAACATCAAATCTTTCTGATTCCACCTAAACTCTACTCCTTGTGATTCCACAATATACAATATCAGCTCTGAGCAAATATTCTTCACGATGCCAATCCAATCATAACTTTTGGACATTTGCATCCTTACCACTTCTCCTTCTCGTAATGGATTGAGCGATTTGCTGGTGTTATCATAGTAGGACTTCTGGGTTAAATGCTTCTTCAACAGATTGGTTTTCACTGACCTGTTGTTCTTAACAAATGGAAACAACAATTGACTACTGATTGGTAACGTGGTTCTGGTTTGGCTTGACAGAAGTCTCTGAACAGGTGAACCAAGAATATTTCTGGGATTTAAGAGATTCAGGAAAATATCACTATTGTCTCATTTTGACTTCTTGAGTAGATGTTTTGCACTTTGAACTGCATGTTCTACCAAACCATTTGACTGTGGATACTCTGGGCTACTTGTGACACAAGTAAAGTCCCACTCTTCAGCAAATCTTTTGAACTGTTGTCTTGTAAACTGCATTCCATTGTCAGAAATAACTGTGTGTGGACTACCATGGCTGCAAAATGATGCTTCATCTTAGTAATGACAGTACTTTATGCTAGATGAAGTAGGTCAATCTCAAACCAATTAGAATAAGAATCTACTAATACTAAATAATGTTGACCATTCCACTTGAAACTGTTGGTAGCTACTGTCGACCAAGGTAGTTCAGGAATCTGGTTTAGCTGAAGTGGTTCCTTCTGCTGATGTGACTCAGTACTGTTACATATGGAACAAGATGAAAGTACTCTTTCAATGTCTTGTGACATAGAATGCCAAAATACTAGACTATTCCCCCTTCTTTTGGCAGAGTCTGTTCCTGGGTGACCATGATGCAAGATAGTAATGTACTTTTGTTGCAAGGACTTTGGAACAATTACTTTTGGACCTTTCATGATGATAACTTTGTTAGACAAAACATCTCATCTCTGTGTGGAAAATAAGGTTGCACTTCTTGGGTTAAACTAGATTGCTTTGATGGCTATCCTTAATTGATAAAGAGGTTGAGCCTTTGGAAAACTGGATCTGATCTCTCAACACATGAAGATGTGTGGAAGAAAAATTTCTCTCTTCCATGACTTCAAAATCAAGTTTCTCATTCTCATGCTATTCAGTGGTGTTTTTGGGTGATATGGACAATGCATAAGCAAGCTAGAGAAGTATGCTTTTCTTGTAGACAAGAGTGAAATTATACTTTTGCAATCTCATCATCATACATTACAATCTGACTGGAGCTGTATGCATAGGCTTTCTCAAGATTGTGACTAGAGGTTGGTAGTCTGTTTCGATCTGGATAAGTCTACCATAAACATAATCATGGAACTTCGAACATTCAAACGTAAATGCCAAAAGATCTTTCTCAATCTAAGCATACTGCATTTCAGTTTGGGTAAGAGTTCTCGATGTATAGGCAACAGGTTGACCCTCTTGTAGAATGACTGCACCTAGACCAAATCTCAAAGCATCACATGAAAGAGTAACTGTTTCAGGACATCAAATTCTCTTTGGTGTTGCTCTACCCAAGACCATGATAAATCTTTACATGTCAGCTCTCTAACTGGTGCTGAAAGTTGGCTCAAGTCTGGAATGAACTTGCCTAGGTAGTTAACTATGCCAAGAAAACATTGCAGGGCTTCAACATTGTCTGGAGCTGGCATTTCAAGAATGGCTGCTTGTTTGGAAGGGTCTGTTCACAGGCCTGAACTAGTAAATAAATGACCAACATAAATAACTTCTCGTAGCCTGAATTTGTATTTCTGTGGATTGAGCTTAAGATTCACTTGATGTCCTCTTTCCAGAATGTTTCTGAGGTTTCTGTCATGCTCAAATTCACCATTACCTCCTCCTAGTATGTTGTTTACTATAACAGCACAAAGATGCCCAGAAAAAAATTTGCTCCATTGCACATTGAAAGACTTCACTTGCAGAATTTATCCCAAATGGCATTCTCAAAAATCTGTACCTGCCAAACGGAATTACTGAATGTATTGAGCAATGATGATTTCATGTCAAGCTGAATTTGCCAAAATGAACTCTTTGCATCTGAGACAGAAAAAACAGTGGCATTTGGCATCAGAGCTGTGACTCCTTTGACTGTATGCATTGCATGATGAGGTCTTTTTAGTGCTTTGTTCAAATCTCATGGATCAATACATATTCTGATGTCATCTCAGATTTTCCTTTGAGCTACCACCATGGAAGATACCCTTTCAATAGGGTCATCAACTGCACAAATCACATCTTGTTGCACCATTTTATCTAGCTCAGATTTGAATGTGTCCTGCATGGCTATTGAAACATTTCGAGCTGACCTGATAACTGGACTGACATCTGGGTCTAACTTCATGGAGTACACAACTGGAAGCTTCCTTAGTTTGTCTTGGAAAAGATTAGCATAAGTAAAAAAAATATACAAGGTGAAATCAGAGTAGTGGTCTTTTAAGCTAACATAATAGCCTTCTTTGTTAAATGAAAGCAGTCCCATTTTTAAACTGTCTCTGAGCCCTAATTATGACTGGACGTGCCTTGTGACTGCATAAAATAACAAGTTGTAACATCTCCCAGCAGAGTAACATGAAAACACTATTGAGCCTTCAGTCTAAATTTCTTCACCACCATAAGCACTTTGCACACTTTGCTAAATCAAGACTTTCACCATGACACACTCAAGCAAATGTTTCTGCTGACATAACATTGCACTTGGAACCTCTGTTAACTTTGAGCTCTGTGGGTTTTACATTTATCTGAACAGTGCAAAATACTTCATTATTTGCCCTTAAATCTACTGCATTGACTGTTTCACAAAGCACTGACACACCATCAATATAAAGAATAGGCTTGCAGCATTCTAATTGATCAGCTCATTTCTTAAAATATTCCTTTTTAATGAAGGAATGTGGGCCTTTTGATTTACAAAACCTTTTGAAATGATTCCACTTATTGCATCTGTGGCACTGCTGACCAAAAGCTAAATATTCTTCCCTTTTAGATTCATGATTTCCACCACACAGTTATGACAGTTGGCAATGAAACTAGGTGGGGGTCCATTGAGTTTGCTGACACAGTCTTATGCTTCACTGAGATTATGCGAACTCTAGAACTTCATGGGAAGTTCTGGGGTTTACCAGGGAGTGTTGTAGGGGCTACAGTTGCTGTCATGTGCTTGGGCCTGTTTCTTTTAACCATGTGCTGCATACTATCAACATGAGCTCTAAAACTTACTGGAAACATTCATCTCTCATTTGTAAGCATATGTGTGTGCTTTTCTGTAAACTGGTATATCTGACAATTCTCAGTTACCTTATTCAAAGTTAAATCACTGTCACAAAGCAAAATCTTTCTCATAGCATCATCTTTAATACCACACACAAGTCTGTCTTTGATCAACTCATCCCTTAAATCAACAAATCTGCATGTTTTCACCTTATTCCTCAAGTAAATGATATATGCTGCAAAAGTTTCACCAGGCTTTTGATCCCTTGTGTAAAATAAGTGCCTTTCCATTGTAACATGTGTCTGGGATTTGCACATTTCTCTAAATTTATGTTTTAAGCACTGAGGGTCCTCCCATGACTCAGCTGGCACAACAATATAATGGTTGTCCCTCTCTCCTGCAAAGATAGCAGGTGCATACACTAATGAATGCTCCCTTTCAATAGCTTCTGACCCAGCTAAAATAAGCAGAATAAATGTTTTTGTATGGTCATCTTTATCAGAAAATGCCACCTGTATGAAAATGTCACACTCTTGCTCAAACACTGTTCAGTTCTCTGCAATATTATTGTCAAACACAAGTGCACTGGGTTTTTAAAATCCATCAGCCATGTCCACAAAGTATGCACAAACACACTGAAAACATGGCCCTTTTAATTATGTTTGAACAAACTGGTCTGTGAGCTTGTAATAACATTCAAATGCACAATAAACTCTTTGACACACTGTACTTTATAAAATATGCTCTGAAATGGCTGTATTTTGTGAAATAACTTTACTGTAATACTGCACATACATGTGAACACTTTATACACTTATGATAACTTGGATATCTTTAATAAATACGAAAAATACATGTTTAGTGAAAATGTGGTGCTTTCCTCTTATTTTATTTGTTTTATGCTATTCAGATTTTAAATCAAACATTTTCTGTAGTAATTTGAATATTTTTTATCAGTATTGGACATAGTTTATTCAAATATCATTTAGAGCCTTCTGCATGCCTTGTTTCATATTTTGTAAATAAGCAATTATTTGAGCAAGTTTTAACATCTAAAATTAGTTTCTGACCTGTTTTGCAAATTATACATGCAGTAGGGATGATCCACTCCTTTATATCCCTCCAATACCAACTGGGTGATTCTCGGACTCAAAATGAAGAAACTGCAGCTTTTTCTGGCAACAAGTCATTTTGGACATGTTTCCTTTGACACCATGCCCTTTTAAACATGCATCTTCTGACACCATATCCTTTTAGACTTGCCACTGCTGACACTGTATCACTTGTCCCTCTCTAACATAGATGACAAGCAGGTGGGATAATTCATTTAGATCCTTTATTACACAGAAGCACAACAGGTTGGATAACAGTATCATAAAATATAAATAAACTGATTAACAGACAGATCTTGCATACATACATGCTTACATCTCAACAGCTTACTACAAAATGGTAGTCAGGCTCACACGTGCTCAGTATTTATACACTTGTGCAATCCCTTGGATAGCTTTTTAAAGTACATACACACACATTGATCTACAGCATACATGACATGTCTTTGTAACATAGATAATAGCATAAGAACTTTGTTGAGAAATCAAGATACTGTGGGAATAAATGTATGTGTAACATATTTTCAGTGTGGTAACTTGATCTTGGAATATATTAGTACTAATGTTGTACAGTGAGTTGCTTGTGATACATGGCAGAGAAACATGGTGACAGTACTCATCATTCATAGGAGTGAATAGTTGCATATTAATGTTTAAGTTAAGCAATTTAAGTTAAAGTACATCATGCTTGAAGTAACTTGCTCAACTAGTCTTTCTACAGTAATTAATCCTCAATTTCTGTCAGGTATCTAACCAGCAGTGGAGTGCTGGAATGAAGATGTTACGGTTCTGTGGGTCTAGCTGTGGCTGGCAGTCAAAATACTGGTATTTTGTTTACAGTTGGCTATTTATACATGTAGCAATTAAGGCAAGCGATACCTTATGATTCATTCTCATAGAAAACTATGTGTACATGCATTCTGTGCACTATGTTTAGTATGATGGTTCTCAGTACTGGGATTCTTGCACATGGGTTGTATTATTGAACATTAGCATACAAAGAAATGTGTTTTTTTTCTGAAGGAGACACAGGGTTAAGAGGTACACAATGTGTACCATGTGTTCTTATGCTGCAGACATTCTGATCACTAGACTGCACATCAGACATAGAAGCACAGCACACCATGGCAGAAAACACATTGTTAGTAAAGGAGAGGTCAGACATGCACCTTATTAACTATCTGTTCCCTGCAGTCTTGTATTCTACTCATGCCTAAATGCAATCCGTTAATTGCCAGCACATTGGGGAAATTCAGTTCCCATGGGCTTTTTCCTATTGTGCAGAGTAGTATTTTATCTTTTCTTGCTATAGTACTGATTTACTTCTCCGATTTTTGTCCTGCACCCCTTATCAACAGGCAAGAGGGGATCATTGTGGTGAGAAAGAAAACACCATCTGATTGTACATTGCTGGAGTTTTACTGGTTACTCCATTGTGAGTAGTCACTGTTATATTTATGAATTGTGTATGTCTGGTTGATGGTCATTTGCATGTATACTCCATACGTGGATTAGTTTGGTTACTCGGTGGTACAAAACACCATACATTGTCTTACTCATTCAATAACTATGCCCATGAATCATACAGGGCTGCCAGCTCTTATTTAAAAACCATTATGTCTATGACTTATGCTCACTAACTGAGGTGCAGTACAGACTGAATTACTGTGTCAAAGACAGCATTACTTTTGCACAGGACCCCATTCTGCTACAGTGATTATCATAGTAAATAGCATTCTCCAGTGTTCTGACTGGACCTGCTGTAACTGTTACCTGCAGCTGTCCAGATTTATTCCTCCCTGAGAAAACATAGGATGAGAGCCACATCGAATCCTGCCTCCATGCCACTGTAAAGCCACCTCCACAGCTACATCAAATGTAAAGTAGGAACACAAGAAGAGACACTCAGCCTGACAGATGACCAAGCTGGAATAATTGTTACAGGGATTTATAATGTACAGAACTCAAGGACTGATTACTTAATCTGCACTTCCAAAATTAACTCTTGTTCATTTATGTTCCAGATATAATCTCTGCTGAGTCCAGAATAACAAGAGGTGTTAGGAATATATGAATAGTTTTCCAAGAAATCTGATTCTAAAAGGTGAAGTAACAACTAAGTACTGCCTAGGGAAAAGATGATGAATCCTCATCTCAGATCTAATACTCTAATATTCATATCTTGTACGTACGGGAAGCAGTCAGAGTAATGATAGCTTAAATCAAATATCACATTTCGCCCATCTTCAGCTCCCCAGAAGGTTTGATAAGAACATACTGTCTGATGAAGTGCATCATACTATGATTGGGTTATCCACAGATAACAAAAGCAATCAGCCAGTGTCTTTAGTAACTTAAGTGCTGTGATTTCATGGAAGTGGGCAAATAATAAAGTATAAAAGTACTAGCGATATGATTCTTAAAAGCGGGTGCCTGTGAAAACAACAGTCAAAAACTTAGTATATCCCCAGTGCTAAAAAAAGAAAACAAAAAGATATTGGAGTTTGTAAAAATGTTTAGACTACTTTGCTTTCCTCCATCCCCTGAATTTTGATATATCAGGGACATGGTACCCATAATTCTAATCCTCCAAAACAAATATCTGCTTTTTTTAAATAAGTACCAGGATTTATATGCAGAATAAAAATGTTCCTCACTTTATGCTCTTTGTTAAGATCCACATGAGACAGAGAGATATAGATACTAAGAAAATCGGATGGAGTTATAGGAAGAGCAAAGCCTACTTCGCTAATATCATACTGTCTAGCATTCCATTTTCCAAATTAGCTAACCAGTCATTCAGGTAATAAAGAGCAGAGATTCTGACATAAAAAGAAAACGACCGCTGGTGGTTTAATTGTTTATATTGTTGTTCCTTTCCTTGATTGGCTGATAAATTGGTTCTCATTTCTTGAGGATATGCAGATATCACTAGATGCAATGTGTAAACTGTGCAAATATATTCACGACTATCATTCATTTTCTTTATTGAATACGTTGATATACCATGGAAAAGATACATTTCAATATGATATTTTTAGAAAACAGATTTGAGAAAACATGTCAGTTTACCTGTGCTGATCATACTATGAGAGTTGACAGTTTTTATTTTCTTATACTAAGGAATTAAAAACTAACTGCACTAATGAAGGTTACTATTGACATGTAATACATAAAGAATATGAGGAAGTGGAAGACCATAGGATGACTAGGACTGGTCCATATATTAGTAGAAACAATGGTCATTTGCAGCAATGTTCTCATATTGTAGATATTAGGTTGATGCCTAAAATATGAGACAAGTTTTACAAAAGCACTGGCTAGTTTTAAGCACTGATGCTAAAATTGGAAATACTGTAGATCATCCACATACAGTAGTTAAGAGAAGTAAAAATATAGGTAGTATACTGTGACAGACTTGACAGATTATCGACACCAAAATAGGTATTTTTCCTTTAGAAGAGTGACTGTGACCATGTTTGGTTTAACAGCCTCTGACATTTTTCAATGGTCAGATTTGATCATTATGTTAGAAGTAACATTTCATATGTATTACTCTTTTAATTTTGTCAGTATAGTTTTTATGTGAGGGGAAAACTGTGAGACAGGGCAATATACTAATAACATTTAGTAGCTATGAAGAAAGTACTGTATGTTATACTTTAGTAAAATATATTGAATATTCTTTGGAAAATATGTTCAGATTTCAATGTGTTATGTCTGTTAAAAATCTTAGTTTGAATGATGCCACTACAAACTTACTTTTGTTGTTGACGGAAAGTAAATAGCAGAGTAAACTGCTGACTTTATCCTGCTTTGATCACATTTTTATTAAGGCCACTATTAAAAGCAGACAATACATCATTTTAAAATGTAATAGATTTGAAATTCTCATTGATAGGTATTCACTGTTACTTCTGTATAACTTGATTTTATAATCATGCAATTGTTTGAATGTGTTATTTATTTGTTACATTAACTAGGGGTTTATATATCAAGACAAGACGGCACTTTTATTTCTCTTGTAAAAAAGGTACACTGATAATTAATTTTATTGCAGTCAATCATGTGGCCATATTTGATTTTTGGTTTGCATGCATACATGCTTTCCAGACCAGATGCTAAAACTACAGTCTGTCTGATCCTTACCAGATATAATGTCTCTTATCTCCAAATGAGTTACATCAGTCCTTAAAGCATTAACATTATATAAGGTTTTCAAGTTATTTGGCAGTTCATTCCAATTAGGAACAACTTACTTAGTGAATCAGTTTATCACAGTAGTTTTCTAGGCTACATCAGAAAGCAAAACACTACAAAAAAATCTATTATTGGTTTTCCTAGGTTGGGTTTGCTCTTCTGTTTTGTTCATTGTTAGTTCATGACAATCCTTAAAGTATTGATCCCTGAGAGCCCTATATATATGAGCATTAGGTCACCCTTCACAATTCTGTTAATAGAAATTACTTGTCCACCTCAGCCAGACTTGCATGATTGTCTAGGCATTTGATTTGTCAAGCACCTTTGTAAATCTTCTACTTGATTTGCCAGGACCTTCTTAAATAGGCACCATAACATTGCTGGATACTCCATAGATGGCCTTTCTTAGAACAAGAAAATGTGGCACAGACAGTGATGGGCTTCAGTACAATTAAAGCAGATCCTACAAGTCTGCAGAAGGACAAGCTACAAAGAGTGTCAGAAAGGTGCACAAAATAGAAGAATAAATAGCATAAAATAGGTGATCCGCTGTGGCGACCCCTAACCGGGATAAAGCCGAAAGAAGAAGAAGAAGAAGAAGAGTGGTCTGATAAAATGTCTAAAGAGTACACAGTCTCATATAAAATAACAAAGCATTTACAGGTAAACTAGGCCTTATCTACATTTTTCATGCATACTCTATAGTTACTCTTTATCAAGATGCTAAAAACAAACTGAACATTGAAGATATATCACATGACTTATCCGAAACTTCCAACAAAAAAGCTGTTTCAGTTATACCTATGAATAGGTTTCCTTTTTACAACAGGAGAAAAAAATACTTTAATGGAGTCCCCAGATTTGCCAGTTTAATATACATCAGCTCTCTGATTTGAACTGAAAGTGAAAATACCCTGAAATTTAATGAAATAATCTTCTCCTTCTCATTCAGTATGCTTCGATAAAGCATTTTTTTTGCATTATTATTTTAATGTCATGCATACAATCTCTTATTCTGTTTCCAAATGTGTTTGGTCTTGGGTTACCTTCAGTTTGCTGACAGTCCACTTCCCTGAAACCCAGTTTACCGACACGTCAAATCACTGACATTCTCAAAGCCGACGTTTCCAGAATGGTAAGTAAACACTTGGCCATACCGAAGGAAGAACTACCCGAAGAAAACAAACCCACTGATGTGAGGGGCTTCACCCCCCACAACCCCCGTACTAAATACACCGACTCCGAGTATACACTATAGCAGGGGTAAGGGGCAAAGTTCAAGTAGATGGCCAAGTGTTCACTAACCGTGCATGTAAAGTCAGCTTTGGGAATTGGGAATGTCGGTAATTTGAAGTATCTGGGAAGTGGACTGTCATTAAACTGAAAGTAATCCATTTGGTCTTAGCTATATAGAAAGTACCTAAACAAATATTCTGTTGCCTAAGAGTGACGTTGATCTAAATCATGTAAGTGCTAACCTTCTGGAAGTTACTTAAAAATAATGCTATAATGAAATAAAACATGATTATATTTTTACAAATTTACAAGTAGTAAGCTGATGGTGTCTGCATACCCCACCTTTTTTCCTCCAGCATTATAAAGGTATACTGTTGAATTGACAGTTGTCTAAATTGCTCACAGGTGTGCGAGCATAGTGTGATAGGCTGGTGTCCTGTTCGGGACTAGGTCTTCTGTTATCTACTGAGTGCTGGGATAGGTTCCAGGTTCCAGCTAACCTCAAAACCCTACATTGGATTAAGCAAGTAATCAGAGAATGCATAAACAAATGAAGAACTGAAATAAATTTAACAGCTGAATACTAGTCCGGGCATTTGAATAAATCACTTAAGGTTTTCGGTAACCTAGCAATGTTTCACATAAGTATTAAATTCACATATCTGAACAGAAAAGTCCTTGCATTTATTTATGTTGACCATTAGCCTTTATAAAAGTGAAGTCATATTGTCTTTAATAGTAATTTTAATTCAGTCCCTTTTCACAGCAATGTTCTGATCCTGTTACTCTGGTGTGACTAAAAGCTGTTTCACTAGTTGCTTCAGTTGAAGTTAATTGTTTTAGACGCACTCGGCTTTTCAGAAATAAGCACCCTCTTCACCCTAACTCTTTTGGTGCTAACTGTTTTGTTTCTGTTCACATCTAGACCTCAGATACTCCCTTTAAGGAATGCAAGAACTTCTACTTTGATTACTCTGATCATTATTGAGAATGTCCTTGCTTTTATTTAGGGTTAGAGAATGGGTGACCTGTACATCACCACTCTGATTGGAGAAGAAACGTTCTCCAGCAAGGTGTTAATGTACAAGTAATGCCCACTGAAAAATGGGTCCGCCGCTTTATGCCAGCATATCATGCTGCCATGGAGCTCGGACTGTAATGGAGATAACGGTCGCCATTAGTTTACACTCTGTAAGTAGTGCTTTTGATGTTCATCGAGTGTAAAATTAAAACAAAAAAAAATTTAAAAAATAAAGAAAAATGTATTTGCGTTTGTCTGTGTGTGTTTGTACATGAGCACATGAGAGTGAGATCAATGGAGCCATTATTTCACACTCACTAAGCAGTGCTTTTGTTGTTTAGCTAGTGTAAAATTAAAACAAATGAATAATTAAAAAAAAAAGTGTGTGTTTGTGTGTGTGCACGTGCATGTGTGTGTGCATTTGTATGATTCTAAGTTTTTGTCTCCGTGTGTGAATGTATGAGTGCTTCTGTGCATGAAAGCAGAAGTGTGTGTGTGTGTGTGTGTGTGTGTGTGTGTGTGTGTGTGTGTGTGTGTGTGTGTGTGTGTGTGTGAGAGAGAGAGAGGGAGGGAGACAGAGAGTGATCAAGCAGTGGGTGTAACTCATTTAAAAATCAGATGCATGCATATCTTTCAACCTCTTACATCAAGAAATCCCGATAAAGCCTAAAATAATGAGGGGGGGACATAGGCTCAAAAATAGGGACAGATTCTAAATATTACTCTTATAAAATTAGAAAGTTGTTATAATGACAGGATTTAGGTTAACGCGCATTTTTCTGGAAGATATGATGTCCATATCTGTCACCTCAGGGATACCCCTGATTTTGACTCAGATTTTAGCTTTGTCTCCCTTAATCTCAACTAAAACTGATGACTTTTGGAAAAAAGGTGATAAATTGCACATAATAATGACAATAAACAGAGTTACAGATTTTGTTTTACTTCACAAAATATATGTTAATTCACATTCTCTTATTAAACCAATGTCTTAGGTTAACAGAACTCATAATTTACGTGTTCCTGATTCTGTTGAGATTTGTCCCTGATTAGTTGAGAGTTATGATAAAGTCTTCTTCTTCTTTCGGCTGCACCCATTAGGGGTCACCACAGCAGATTAACTATTTCCATTTCTTCCTGTCCTCTGCATCTTGCTCTGTCACACCAGCCACCTGCATGTCCTCTCTCACCATATCCATAAACCTTATCTTAGGCCTTCCTCTTTTCCTGTTACCTGGCAGCTTCATCCTTAGCATCTTTCTCCCAATATACTTTGCATCCCTCCTCAGCACATGTCCAAACCAACGTAATCTTGCCTCTCTGGCTTTGTCTCCAAACCTGGAAAAAATGATGAAGGCACTGCCCAGTAACAATAAAGGCTTTCCTCCAAACCTTCCAACCTGGGCTGACCCTCTAATATACTTATTCCTAACCTTGTCCATCCTTGTCACACCCAGTGCAAATCTTAACATCTTCATCTCTGCCACGTCGAGCTCTGACTCCTGCCTTTTTGTCAGTGCCACTGTCTTCCAACCCATATAACATAGCTGGTCTCACTAACCTCTTGTTCATAGATTAGATTAGTAATAAGCTAACTGCCCTTGTGAGCCATTTTAAGCCTAGCCAATTACCCCTTGTGAGACTCAAACCCTGCACCTTGTGTTTGTAAGGCAAACACTTTAACCATTAGGTCACCCTCCCAACCCCAGCTTGGAGACCTTCCCTTTCACTCTTACTGGTACTCGTCTGTCACAAATCACTCCTGACACTCTTCTCCACCCACTCCGTCCTGCCTGTACTCTCTTCTTCACCTCTCTTCCACACTCACCGTTACTCTGAACTGTTGATCCCAAGTACTTAAACTCATCCACCTTCGCCACCTCTACTCCCTGCATCCTCACCATTCCTCTATCCTCCCTCTCATTCACACACATATATTCTTAGTCCTGCTGACCTTCATTCCTCTTCTCTCTAGAGCATATATCCACCTCTCCAGGGTCTCCTCCACCTGTTCCCAACTCTCACTACAGATCACAATGTCATCTGTAAACATCATAGTCCACAGGGACTCCTATCTGATCTCGTCTGTCAACCTGTCCATCACCATTGCAAATAAGAAAGGGCTCAGAGATGATCCTTGATGTAATCCCACCTCCACCTTAAACGCATCCATCACTCTCAACGCAGACCTCACCGCTGTCACACTACCCTCGTACATTTCCTGTACCACTCTTACATACTTCTCTGACACTCCCGACTTCCTTATACAATACCACAACTCCTCTCTAGGCACCCTGTCATATGCTTTCTCTAAATCCACAGAGACACAATGCAACTCCTTCTGACCTTCTCTGTACTTCTCCATCAACACTCTCAGAGCAAACATCACATCTGTAGTGCTCTTTCCTGGCATGAAAACATACTGCTGATCACTAATCATCACCTCCCTTCTTAACCTAGCTTCCACTACCCTTTCCCATAACTTCATGCTGTGACTGATCAGTTTAATCCCTCTGTAGTTACTACAGCTCTGCACATCACCCTCATTCTTAAAAATAAGTACCAAAACACCTTTTCTCCATTCCTCAGGGATCCTCTCACTTTCCAAGATTTCATGAAACAATCTAGTTAAAAACTCCACTGCCATTTCACCTAAACACCTCCATGCTTCCACAGGTATGTCATCTGGAGCAACAGCCTTTCCGTTCTTCATCCTCTTCATAGCTATCCTTACTTCCTCCTTGTTAATCCACTGCACTTCATGATTCACTATCTGCACATCATCCAACCTTCTCTCCCCCTCATTCTCTTCATTCATCAACCCCTCAAATTACTCTTTCCATCTGCTCAACACACTCTCCTCACTTGTGAGTACGTTTCCCTCATTATCCTTTATCACCTTTCCCTGCTGCACATCTTTACTAGCTCGGTCCCTCTGTCTAGCCAATCAGTACATGTTGTTTTCTCCCTCCTTAGTGTCCAACCTTTTATACAACTCTTCATACGCCTTATCCTTAGCCTTCACCACCTCTCTCTTTGCCATGCATCTCATTTCCTTATACTCTTGTCTACTTTCTTCATCTCTTTGACAATCCCACTTCTTCTTCGCCAACCTCTTTCTCTGTATACTCTCCTGTACTTCTTCATTCCACCACCAGGTCTCCTTGTCCTCCTTCCTCTTTCCAGATGTCACACCAAGCACCTTTCTAGCCAACTCTCTTACTAGTTCTGCTGTAGTTACCCAGCTATTCGATAACTCTTCACTGCCACCCAGTGCTTGACTTAACTCTTCCCTGAACATCACCTCACAATTACCCTTTTTCAATTTCCACCATTTGATCCTTGTTGCTGCCCTCACACCCATCCTCCTCTTCTTGATCACCAATGTCATCCTACAAACCACCATCCTATGCTGCCTAACTACACTTTCCCCTGCCACCACTTTACAGTCTCCAATCTCCTTCAGACTGGCCCTTCTACATAAGATATAATCCACCTGTGTGCATCTTCCTCCACTCTTGTATGTCACCCTATGCTCCTCCCTCTTGTTAAAATACGTATTCATCACAGCCACGTCCATCCTTTTTGCAAAATTCACTACCATCTGACCTTCTGTATTTCTTTGCTTAACACCATACCTACCCATCACTTCCTCATCCCCTCTGTTCCCTTCACCAACATGCCCATTGAAATCTGCTCCAATCACCAGTCTCTCACCCTTGAGTACAGTCATCACCACTTCATCCAACTCACTCCAAAATTTTTCTTTCTCATCCATCGCACACCCAACTTGTGGAGCATATGCACTAACAACATTCATCATTACACCATCAATTTCCAGCTTCATAAACATCACTATATCCAACACTCTTTTCACTTCCAACACACTCTTAGCATACTGTTCCTTCAGGATAATGCCTACGCCATTTCTCCTCCCATCCACACCATGACAAAACAATTTGAAACCACCTATGATACACCTAGCCTTGCTCCCCTTCCATCTGGTTTCTTGCACACACAATATACCAACCTTCCTTCGGTCCATCATATCAGCTAGTTCTCTTCCTATACCAGTCATACTGCCAATATTCAAAGTCCCGACCCTCACTATCACAGTCCTAGCCTTTACCTGCCTTCGGGCATGCCTTCCCCCTCTTCTCCTCCTTCGGCCAACAGTAGCCCAATTTCCACCAGCACCCTGTTTGCCAACAGTACTGGTGGCGGTCGTTGTTAACCTGGGCCTCGACCGATCCGGTATGTATTTCTTTTCTGTTGTCTGCATGTATGATTTGACAAAATTTTATGCCAGATGCCCTTTCTGATGCAACCCTCCGCATTTATCCGGGCTTGGGACTGGCACAAAGAAATGCACTGGCTTGTGCATCCCCAGTGGCTGGGTTAGAGCTATGATAAAGTATGAAACTCAAATGTAACTCATTATTCAGTCATTTCAATCCCTCAATGAATTGCCAGCATATACTACAGCAAGTTTGAAGCAGTGGGCAGACAAACTATTTTACATCAAATTGGGCAGGTGTTATTTACACCGTAGCACACACCCTGTTGGGCATTATTGCTTGCATCACTACCTTTTATTTTGTAGTGTATTCATTGCTTTATTCTGAAGAAGTGTGCTTTTCTTCCTTTGTCAGTTTTGCAGATTTAACTAGCCTAGGTAAAAATTCTCTTCTGATATACATTGCTAAAGATTTTGTAATTAGTTAGAAATAATACACAGAACAGGAAAATTATGATGAGTAAGCATCATTCTTTTTCCAACAGCTTAGAGGCATTATGCTGCAGAAATAAACATTTGCTAATATCCCAGTATACATTCTCAGAAACTGGAGACCATTAAAGATTAATGGTGAATGTAAACTTCATAGGTTCATAGGTTGGTACTAGGCTATCAGCCCTAGGGCCTATACAAGCCTAGCCATAACAATTCCCTGGCTATTTCATCCCACACTATTTACTTTCCTGGACCCCTGTCTAGCAGGGTGACTGAAGTGATCCCCAGGATGAATTTCCTTTCTCCCATCCAATCGTCAAGGTTCCTTTTGAAGAGGACCAAAGAAGCACTCTGCTTGACATGTATGGGCAATCTATTCCAGAGTCTGGGGAGTCTCTGGGTCAGGTACCTATCCCTCCAGCATGTTTTGTTCATTGTGATGATAAGGTTTAGCTCCCTGGAGCATGTGGCTCTGAGGGACTGGGATTTCTTTAAGTGTAGCATGTCCAACAGCTCTGGGTTTGACATGGCCTTGTATGTTAAGCAAAGATCGCCTCTGAGTAGACGATATGCGACAGAGTATAGCTGGAGTTTTTTTTAAGGCGGTCAGCATAGGGCATCTGGAGAATACCAAAGATTAATACTTGCTTAATAAAGGATTTCCAACTGAAAACAGACTGTCTACCCTGCTTGGATTACTTCTGAATACCTAACAGAGTTAAAAACTCTGTATAATAACATTTCAAAATAACTTTTTATTTTTTGTTTTAGGACATTTTTAAGTTCACTACTTCTACTACCATTTTCTGATTTTTTTTTCTGCTTCTCAATATATAGTGATTAACTAGACATAAAGGAATTGAAAAACTTCCACACAGAAAAGTTTATTACAGTGTTTTGTTTTGGACCCACTATACCTGTATAGTGGGTTGTTTGAGACTTAAGGGGTACCACAGAGATTATTTGTTTCCTGAACATTAATACTTGAATGCATGACAAAAATTTGCACCTCAAAAAACAAGCTGAAAGTTTTCTGATATTTCCTAGTTTCATTGTATTTCTCTTATGGCAAAATTAGATGTACAGCTCTAAATGAATTTACTCAGAATATTTTAGCTTCCTTCAGGGAGGTATCACCTACTATACTTGTTCTTGCATTTTAAATAAGATGAAAAGTATAAAAAGCAAAAGTATGCGATGTTTTAAATGAAGGTTTAGAAAAGCACAAAAGCTCTGCAGGCAGTTCCAGGAGGGCCTTGCTCTGTGGTCTTGGTTTCAGCAATAGGCGGCTGCCTAAGAATGGTGTTACTGGGCTTTTGCCCTTTTGAGTGTGCTGTTTCTGTCTGCCTATTACATGATTTTTAAGGGAACAAAAGCCTGCTCAGTGGTTGAAGGCCTGTGTAGTCCATCTCTGTTGACCTTTCTTGGCTTCACAATCGGCATTAGACATATGAACAAAAGCACGCACCCTCCCATTGTGCCTGCAGCCAGTAGATGACAGTACCAAGCCCACCACACTGCAGCATCAAGAAGGATTTGGAGCTTTTTTGTAGCCAAGCAGAGAGGGGAGGGATTTGCAATTATAACAGTGGAAATGTGTAGGATCTGAGAACAGTGGGAGGTGACAAATTTCTGTGCCTTTCATAAAGTGAAATATGTGGCCTTTGATTAAAGAGTGCAGTTATCTGGAACCTGCATGGAATCCTTTAGCTGTGGAATTCATACTTTTTTCACCTCTTCTCAAAAGCCTAGTCTTTACAGCCATTATCTACAGTTTAGCTTGGCTTTACAAGGTGCTTAAAAATGTCAGTGTACAGAAATGTGTGAAATGTGTCAATGTGCCATGTCAAACAACTGTTGTTGATCTTGTTTTATGGGCAATGGTCAGGCCATGGATTTAAGCTTTACAGTGATTTATATCTAACTCTGAGGCCTAAAATGTCTAGTCTGAAAATATACAAATTAAATTAAATGTGTAGACAGAAATCAGCCTTTCTCAATATCTGTATATGATTATGCATATTATAGTGGCATGGATTGAGTCCCTCTATCATTATCATTCTAATGTTGGCATATTCTATCATTTCTGACTGAACATTATTTTCACAACAAACACGTTAACAAGTCATATAGGGAGTATGAAAACACAGAAGCAGCCTGTGTACATGTGAAAAAGATTTTCAGTGTAAATGACCCCAGTTAAATGAAATATGGTAAAGTAACAGTAACAGATACAGGGAAACAGACATTTAGACTAAAAATCAAACAAAATAAATCATTCTTATTAGCTTTTCTCAGATTCTTTCACCTTTCTGTTTTTACAAACAGTAGCATACTTACTTCACTGGCTTCTCAAGGACAACAAGTGTCCTGAAAAAGTAATGAATACTTTTCTGCAGAGCTATGCAAGCTATAATGCCCAACAGGATGTATGTTATTGTATAAATATTACACACTCCTAGAAGTGTATTATTTATGCAATAACAAACACCCTGGAGGGTATTATTGTGCTTACTGAATGGGATTACTATTAAATTGTTTTGTATTTTTTTAATATACAATTTTTTTAAATATTTTTATGTAAAATAATTTCTTTGCATAATGTTCAAAACTTGCTGTAGTATATGGCTCTTGGAGAAATTATTTTACATCCAAAATATAAGTTATGCAGGTATTTAATACACACCCACACGCCTACACACACAAACACACACAGATTAAGAAGTGCACCCATACTGACAGGCATACAAATGTACACACAGAAACACACAGATTCAAATCACAGACAGACAGGCAGACATATTTATATACATATACATAGGCAGAAACACACACACACACACACACACACACACACACACACACACACACACACACACACACACACACACACACACACACACACACACACACAGCAATTAGAGACATTTGTTAAGTGAAGGCATATTCATGTTCCCATGCATGCAAATCAATGAAATAAACAATACAAGTCATTGCACCCCCTCCCCCAACCTTTACAGTCTCTATTTTTCCCCATATCACTTCTCTGTACATCCAGTCGGAACACTAAGAGTTTCTTATCTGTTAATGTTGCAGTCATAGCTGCCTCACTCACTCTCACTCTCATTCACTGTCACACACACACACACACACACACACACATACACACACACACACACACACACACACACACACACACACACACACACACACACACACAAACACACAAGCACTTTTCTCTTTTTTAAATATTTACTTTTAATTTTATGTTTGCTAAACAGGAAAGCAATTTTAGGTAGCTTAAAACAATGGCAAACTTTAGATTTTTCCCTGTTCGAGCTTCATGGCAGCTTAATATGCTGTTGTGAAGCAGCAGACTTGTTTATGAGCAGGCATTACCTGTATACTAACATTCAGGTGGAAAGCATTCATTCTCCAATCAGACTGGGAATGTATAGGTCACCCGTTAAGCTAATGGTTGCAACTTTCTCAACAGATAAATCAAAAGCGGGAAATAGTTAAAGTGTAAGGGCAGATGCTTCTTATTTAAGTCTTTTTTCCTGTCCCATGTTTATAAACATGCATGTAAATATATTTAAGCAGTGTATGCCATTTAGGAATGGATAATGTAGGGTGGATCCATGACTGGTATGGCTTGGTCACAGGGGTGTAGCCTGAGTGACCAAAGAAATGAAGTGGAGAGTAAACCTGAATTATGTACACCCAAAATTATATATTGTTCATACAATGTCATTATTTAAAAAATTAAATTGCTTATCTTTTTAAATAATAGCATTGTATTATGGAAGTTCATTTCTGCTCTGGTACTTCTACAATTCCTCAGGACACTGTAGCCATGCACTGAGTATGTGTACACCCATGAACGTGATGAATCTTGCAGAATACATGGGATTTAGTGAAGTCGATACCACCTTTATTTTTTAAACGGATATTATTGTGCTAAACAATATGCATAGCTTGTACCACTAGGTATAGAGACAACAGTATGCAGACTAAGCAATTCACACACATAAGTGTATCTGCCCTCATTAGCTTTCTTGCCATGCTAACTGACCAATGTTAGTGTGATACAAAGCACTGCCATCATCTTGTACAAGACTAGTCTGAAACAATGGAATGGAATTTATTGGGACAACTATGAAAATGTTGCAGCTACAGAATATTAGAGCAGGAAGAAAGGAAAACTGCACAGGTAATGTAGCTGTCACACCTTTACAATGTATGTGGTGCCTGACAGGGAGAAGGAGAGTGGTGTGTAGTTTGTGTAACTAAAGCATATGCAATGGTTGGCCACATATGGGTATTTCACCAGGGCTGCTTCTACTTAACAAATGTCTACATCACTGAATCGGAAATTGACAACACCACTGCAATGAAACTCCATTAAGCTGAAACCATGGACTACTGAATTGCTTTCCCTGGGAAATGAGCCACTTGGTCACCAGGGAAAATAACTCAAGGGAAAGAAATGAAACCCATCCAAGTGAGGGCTTCACCCCCCCCAGACACCCCACCCCCCCTAACTAAATATACCAACTCTGTGATCGCACTACACTGGGGAAAAGGGGAAAGTTCATCCTGGTGGCCAAGTGGTTCACTTCCCAGGGAAAGCAGTTCGGTAGTCCATGGTTTTGGTTTAATGGAGCTTTGTTGAAGTGGTGCTGGCAATTTCCAATTCAGTGATGTGGAAATGTGGTAAGTAGAAGTAGACCCATTTTAATTCAGCTATAGCACATGCTGTGTTGGTAACAAATCACAGAGTCATGAGGGAGCATGTATGTGCAGAAGCACCTAAACATCATCACATATTTCTTGCACAGCCACTACACAGTTGTGCGGCATTGTTGCTTATGCTTGTAGCTATACGAAGCTGCTTGGGATACCACAGCATATGTATGGTGCGGAGTGCTGTGGCCTAACATACCTCTAACATACAGTACTATATACAGGGAACAAAACTAGTAATTACATGTAATACCCAGATGCATACACGGGGAGAGGTCATGGACTTTAACACATACATCATGTAGATGAGCATGTATACCCACTAAATCACTTTTTTTGCAGCTGCAGAGAGGAAGAGGTATGGCCATCTGGGGGGAGGCACAGTAAAAGTTTGCAAACCAGGAGAATGCTGTGCTGCTTCAGGATCTGTGCATTGCGACATATACCAAATAGTCAAAGGTGTTTCAGAAATACATGTCAATGAAAAGTTCTTGCAGGTATAGTACAGAATGTGTATGCAATGGGAGGCCGTAATAGACCCCTATACCAAATATGAAGGTGGGTCACAGATATGCTCTCCCTGGCTAAACAGAAGGCCTGCAACATCATGATAGACAGGATCACCACCAAATGGACTGGACAGCTAACACTGAAGAGGTTGATAGAGGTTAAGGAGATTTGCTGTCACTCACCAGACAGGAGGGTCATATGCAAGTTAATGATCTAGATGTGTGTGCAGCACTGACACCTACTACCCATGTGTCTGTTAATGATGGACCATATTAGTAATGACCATGCTACTATGGTATGAGACATACATATCAAGAAGTGCATTTGGATATGACTGTTGGTTACCTGCACCTCTCTCCTATGCCAAACTTCCAGTCTTCAGGTATAAAATTCTGTCCATAGCAATATACCTTACAGAATATTGTGTAGCAATGTTTCCTATGTATCTAAGCATGCATGACAGGGAGAATGGTATAATCATAAGCCTAGAGTTCTCAGTAATGTCATAGATTTCATGTATTCACAGGTTATGCTGGAGGAACCTGCAGCACAGCAAGACAACAGAGAGATGACATCAGCAGGGCTCAAAGTGGATGAGCATGATGGCGATGTGTAAGCAGCATGGTCTGATCACATAGTGACACTGTCTGCAGCACTCTTGGATAAATGAATATTGACATCCAGGGGTACTGTGGCCTCTCTGGATGTTGCTGCTCTACGCATGGCTTCATTGGAACACACATAGCTTCTTCTGTTTCACCAACAGATGCAGCCTTTGACAAATGCACTGCTTCTGATGTGGGATTAACCACCATAGTTGAAAGAGCCGTGGGTGTCCAACATCACCATGACTACTGTACTGTGCTTGTACACTTAGAATCAACTAGCAGATGTTTAGTTTGGTAATCCAGCTACAAACAGCTGCTACACGATTCAGTGTGGTGCTGATAAGTCTATTCCATGACATGTGAGAGGACATACACCAACTACACAATGACCTGGAGTAATGGCACAATGAGATGATGTTGCTACTGAGGTCAATGGTGGTAACAGTTGTCTCCACTGGCACTTTCATGTGACATGCTATGATTGCCCTCTAGTCTACCTTCAGTGGCTGTGTTGTCCATGGCCCTGAAGGGGTCTAAGCATAAGGTGGACAGGTGGATATTCACAGGATGTTCCATGTCAAACGACTCAGTGGGTTGCAGATGGAGCATTGGTTTTGCATGCTGGCACATGGTCTAAAACCTCTCATCACAGCTGGAGATGTTCCTTGAACACTGCTTATGAGATACTTCTTCAGGGTGGCCCTACATCATTCCATGGTTCAACCTCATTCCTGCTATTCACTGGGTCCACCCCAACATGGCAAGCTGGTCTGGTGCTCAACCCCAAACTTGTCACTGGAGGATGTGATTTCCTGATGCTCAACAATCTCCCAGAGTACATGACTATCACATTTATGTCCCATGACCCTACTCCATTTTAAAGTGTTGCACTCAACTGTCAATGTGCACCACTATCCCGTGAAAGTAATGATTGTACCCTGCCCAACCACTACCCTTTTTGTGTTTGTTGATATCTAATAAGCAGTGTGGCCTGGCCATATACTGCACAGTCTAAATGTTACAGCGTGCACAGTGTTATTCTGTGTTGTCTATATCAGGGCTCATAGCTGTGGGCCAGACACCACTGCTTTCACAGTGCTGCAATTAACTCTGACCATTGCTGCCTTGTCTGTGGCTCCTCAACTCCATTAGCCTCTATTACATTTTCCTGTATCTCCTCCCTTCAGTTCTACTGCAGCTGCATCAGCTGTGGCTGCTCCTGGTGTAGCATTGTCATTGTGTGCTGCCTGCTTACATAACAACATATTGTATAGGATGCCACACACTGCAGACATGTTGCTGAATATCTCTGGGCCATATTGCAGTTACTCAGTAAAGCTGTCTAATCAGCAGAACGTACCATTTGGTAGCCCGGTAATACTTTCTAAATTAGCCCTTATTTCAGTTTTAGTCATGTTTTATGACATTTCTGTCATACTGTGTAGGATGGGAATGGTGATCTGCATTCATGGCTCAAGGGCATACCTCTCAACTGTTCAGATTTTTGCTTCAAATTTTTAGTCTTTTCGTCAGAAATTTTTGGTTTTCTGGCAAATGACTTTCAAATCATTGAGGATGGAAGTCAGAAAATAATGACAGGCATTTGAAATTCAGACTTCATACCCTTCAGAAAATTCATGCCAATGGCAAACCTGTTATTCTATCAACTTTCTAAGTTTAATAGAGCAGTATTTAAAAATTCTCCCTATTTTGGGGCCTCCCCCCATTTGTCCAGATTTTTGGCTCTAAGAGGTTGAAAGGTATGCTCAAGGGAATATATAACATCTCTGACAACAAAGAGAATAGCATTGTATGCAGCGTGTTCACAGCATTCATGCTATCAGTATGCACAGATCACGCTGTCTGCTAAACCTGTGTACTGTGGTAAGGCCCCTCATAGAAACATTTGGTATAGCTCAGATGTGAGCCACATTTCTGATGCTCAGATACATTGTGGTTAATGCCTTCAGCATTACAAGCCACCTAGAAGTTTAAGCAATGGTAACAGCATCTATTTATGTATCTTTGTTCCTCTGGATACTGTGGGGATTTAGTACTAACATGGATGAAAGCTGTGTAGCCCAGGGCCTCAGGGAAATATTCAGTCTCATAGAATGCCTGCATGGTTTTGGTTCTCTCCACTAGTGTCCTTGTATACCAAATATGCTCTTCCATATACTGTAGCATGATGTTGAGGAATGAGTTAAGTATCATGATGCAAAGACCTTAAGTATACCTAAATTGTTCCCCTAGGTTGTTGCAAGGCTTCTGTAGTGAAGGTGGTCAATACTATACTTACCCTTATGTCCATAGAAATGGGTGTACCATGCATATCCCTCATTTCTATTTGTGGTTGACACAGTTTGATTAGGTCTCATATGATATCCCTGTCAGCTCTGAATTGATCAGTTATCTAGTACTATATCAGGTGATGAGATGCAAGTCATTAGCTGTACCATCTTCACTAGTGTGAGTAGCTGCTATACGCAATATTGCTAACCATGGCTCTGATGACAGATACCAACACATGTTGTTCTGCTGCAGCTGCTGCTATACCCACCATAGCTCTTGTTCTGCACTCTATAACGTATACTGTTCAAACTAAGTGGGCACAGATGCACTGCATTTCCATTTCCTGTGCACTATAAACCACAGTGTTGTTTTGTGTTCCCATGTTCTGCACTCCGTAAATCACAGTATTCAGACTAGGTGGGCATGGGTGGACTACATTGTCATTTTATATGTTGCTAAATTCTTTGCCATGTTAGTCTTCTGCATATACTTGTCCCATGTTGCTTCCTTGCATGTGACTTCTAATATACATATCATTATGTGTGTGTTTGCATGTGCTGCATATTATTCAATTTTGAGCATTGTGCTTTCATACAAAATCCTATGTGATTGCCCACATCCTATGCATGACCTCTACCAGGGATGTTTTGCACTGTGCTTTGTGCAACCTCCAATCACAGTCAAAGACTTCTTATCATCAGTGTGAATGTTTTATCTGTACATTCATTTTTTGGAGGGAAGCAGTCCAAACCAAGAAAATATGTTATCCCATACATAACCTCTAATTTCCTGGATAGACAGAAAACATTTTTGCTTCAAAGTGATTAACAAGATTACTTGGACAGTGATATTTATTTCAATCAAAATATAGAAATTGATTTATTTTAAATGACAATGTAAGAAGTGCATGTTTAACAACTTACTTTGTTGAACAAAATGACCTTTCATACTTTTCTAAGAAATACTAATGAACTCAACACATCTTTGAGCTCTTGATTACCAAAAAAAAAAAAAAACTCATCTACTTGTAACAAATATTTACTTATTTAATTTATCCTTTGTTGATCAGGTTGGTCATATTAGATTAGCAGCCAATTTTCAGAGGAGACCAAAGATGGTAATTATATTACTAGGGGATATTTGGCTAGGGCATCAGAGAACCTCCCCTACTCTTGGTAGTCGGGGAAGACTTTGTGTGTTACACATCCTGACTTCCTGTTTACTTTCCAGCAGTGGAGGCAGCCAGGAGGAACTGGGAGAAATCATGGCTGATTCAGTTTTCACTGAAACTGGAGTGAAAGTTGCTGAAAATGTAATTGAAATGGTAGAATTTGCGATGATGTGGGTGCAGAAAAAACTGTGACATTGGAAGAAAAGGAGATTGTAGCTGAAACAGAGATGGATTCATAGGAAGACTTTCAGAGGAGATTTTTTGAAGTAGAGACAATTACCACTGAAAAATACATAATTACAACCCTCCAGTCAGGGGATGGTGGTTGTGGGATGATTATTTGGAAAAAATGGTGCACCAACGTGAGCCAGAAAATAGAGCACCAATTTCATGAAGTGACATCATGGAAAAAATAGAAGAGAAAGGAAAATAAGAGACTATGCCAGAGAAAGAAGTTCCTGAGACAAAAACCTATGCACAAACTGTTGGAGAAGGAGCAAAGATGAAAGAAGAAATAAAAGAAACTTAAAAGAAGTATACAGTATGTGTGAGCAGTAAAAAATAAAAAAAGTTTGAACATGTATGAGGTTTGGTACTGTCATAGCATCTCTGGGTGTCAAAGCAAAAGAGGTAAGAGCATTTATTTTAATTAATAAAGAGACTTTTTGTAACTTGATATGTGAGATCGGTAAGGCCATGGAAACATTTTTGGGTGTATTTGAACAAAAGAAAAATATTTATCCATGGTCAGAATATATGGTGAAAATTTTTTACAGACAAAAAAAAAAGAATAATGATCCAGTTTAGAATTAAAGTTGAAGCTAAAGAACTGAAAGAACATCTGTTAATTATATGTAAAGAAGTAATGGACACTACAAAAATATATGATGAAAGAGAACTATAGACTGGGAAATGGGAATGTGAAGTAATACTGAAAATGGAAAATGATAATGTTATGCCTGTATCTAGTATTATTAATGTTCATTGTAATAGGGATTTTTGGAAATAGAGGGGTCAACCAAAGACTTGTTAGTTTTGTGGAAAAAATGATCATTTACCCAATGAATGTGATAAAAAAGATATGATTTATGTGATAAAACGGCATAATGAAAAGAAAATGTGATTTAAAGTGCAAAAAGTGTGGCAATACTGGTCATTCATGGCTAGAATATGAAATGAATGTGCAAGAAAATGAAAATGAAGTTATACAGGAGAGAGAAGAATGTGTTATACAAGAAAATGTACAAACAGATGTGACTAATAAAGAGGATGCACATGAAGTTCAAGAAAGTAGCAAGGAAAAAGAAACAGAGGAGACAGGTGAGGAAGAAGCTGGAGTACAATAAGAAATAAAAAAAATTCAATGGGGAAAAGAGTTAAATGAAAAGAAAATTCAAAAATATAATTCTTAGAGAAAACACAAACGGAAAGGGATAAAAAAATTTTATTACACTGTTCTTAAAAGCTGAAAATATTACCTTTGAATGTGAACAGTATGAAAAATCTTAAGAGGAGAATAGCTATATTACAATGATGTGGTGCAGTAGATACACATTATTGTTTTAGAAAATATCAGATTATTACCAGAAGAAGAAAAAACACAAACTGAGAAACTTTGGAATGGTGTCGTAGTTTGAAACATGGGGAAAGAAATCTGCTGGGGGTGATGTATATTATGTCAAGAAAGCATTAAAATATTAGGCGTAACCATAGTAGAACTAGGACGGATTACAGTAATAGACTTGAGATGGAAAAATATGTATATGTAACAAAAAAGAGAGAGAAATGATGTTTAAAAATATTCTTGAATATGTTTGCGTAAATGTGGACATTATAGTGGTGGGTGATTTTGATTGTAATTTAAGAAATAATAAGAGCAATTGTGATGTTAAAATGGTTAAAGAAATTATGAGAAGTGGAAAGTTAAGTGTATGGGAGAATAACCACTGGACTTACAAAAGGAATGAAATTAGGACAGAAAAGGAATTAAGTGTGCTGGATTTTTGGAACATGTGGCTATATGGGTTAAAGTACAGGAAAATGAAGCATATATAAGAATAGGAAAAGGAATAAAGAGAATTAATGAAAAGGAATTAGATTTAGAAGAGAAAAAAAAACTTTTAGAATTATGGAAAAATCATATGAATATGAGAGAATTTTATGAGAATTGATTGCTGGCTTAATTTTAAAGAAAATATAAAAAGGTGGTTTAGAGTGTATAAGGAAGAGAAGAAAAGAGAGATATAAGTTATTAAGTCAAGAAACATTCATCAATTTATTAGAGAAGAAAAATTCCTTTTATGAATAAGAAAGACAAATATATAAAATGAATTAAATTAAATTTAACAACTTGCTATACAAACAAAAACATTGTTTCCTAGGAAAGAAGGTAGTAGCACCATATTAGAGTGAAACAATAAAAGAAGGAAAAATAATAAGAGAATTAAAGAATAAGGAAGGTAAGCAAATAAGACAGCAAGAAGGAAAGCACAAAATAATTAAAGAATATGTATTGGAATTATTTGTTAAAAGAGAAGAAAACATAGAACAAATTTATAAACGTTAAAAATTAAATAATGAAGATAATGAGTATTTAAAACAAAAAATAACCGAAAGAATTGAATGACATTTTAAAAGATATTAACATGAATTCTGCAACAGGGATGGACAGAATTGAATATGGTATGTATAAAGAAATGGAGTAGCAAAAAATATTTTTTATAGAAGTTATGAATGAATGGTTAGAATATGGAGTTATAGAAAAAGAGATATGTACAGGAGTTATACACTTTATATTTTAAAAAGGAAATAAAGAGGAGATAAAAAATTTGAGACCAATAACATTGAATAATATGGATTATAAAATTTTCATGAGAATAATAACAAAAAGGTTACAAAAATTGATAGAATATATGACCAAAATGTATTTGGAATAAAAGGAAAAGGAAATCAAGAGTTATTATGGGTAATAAGAGAAATAATTGATGACATCAAAAATAAAAATGTAGAAGAGAAGGTTAAGATAGGGGATATAAGAAAAGCATATGATAATATCCAATATAAATGATTATGGGGAATTTTGCAAGCATATAATGTAAGCAAAAAATAGTACAAGTACTAAAAATCAGTAGATGAAAGGAACTATGTGAAACTAAATGTAAATAGCTGGATTGGGAAGAAATAAAACTATACTATATATTATAAATACAAAGAATTGTGGGAAGGAATGGATGTTCAAAAAAGAAATAAAAGCACAGTGAATGAAGAAATGAAACAGTACCAAAGTAAAATTGTGTTATGGAAAATAAAAAAATAATATATGTGAAAAAATAGAATGAATGGTACTTAAATATTATGAAAGCATGTCATTGCATTGATCCATGGAAAGATTTAGAAATAGATAAGAAAAAAAGCCATCATTATGAGATATAATAACTATAAAAAGATTAAAGAATGCAATGATTTTTTTATGGAGATTGTGTATTAGAAAAGTGCTAGTTAAGGCAAATATGCCTTACACGAAAAAGCAAGATAGCATATTTAATAAATGTGGAGAGTTTGAGACTACTGAGCATGTGTTTTTGAAATGTGAAAGAGCTAATAATTTGAGGAAAGAAATATGTAAACATAATAGAGTGAAAAGTTTGTTAAAATTTGAGTAAATAAATATGCACATAATAGAATTTGGTTATTATGGTGCATGAAAACAGGAAGAAGTGAAGACAATTGATAGAGTAATATTTTATGTTTCATGGACTATATGGAATGAGAGACAAATGAAATCAAATACAATGGAAAATGAACTTTGACAAAGATTCTGGAGAAAATAATGGTTTTGGTAGTTGATAAAAGAGTGGGGGAAATGCTTAATTTGAAGTTTATAATGTATGGAGATTTATAACTAGACATAATTTAAATATGTAAATAATATGTAATGTATATATCAATAAAAATCCCATACTCTTTGCAGTAGGGAGAAGAGATTGGGTGTTGCACATCCTGACTTCCTATTTCCTGTTCAGGTATGGAGGCAGCTAGGAGGAACAAGGAGAACCATGGCTGTTCAGAGCTAAGGTAATCTGAAGGTTAAATGTGTTGAAAATGAAGAAAAAAATGGTAGACTCACTACCAGAAATGTTTTCAGGCAATGTGGGAGCAGAGAAAATGTTGTCTGGTGATGGTGAGGAGATCAGAAAGGAGATGGAGCTAAATGCAATGGTGGAGATGGATTCAGAAGAAAATTTCCAGGAAAAAAACTGTTTGAAATGGCAGAAATGGCAGAAAAATGTGTTATTTCAACCCTCCAGTCAGGAGGGTTGTGTGATGAATACATGGAGCAGCTAGTTAACTAGAGTGAGCCAGAAACTGGAACTGCTATATCCTAGAGTGATATTATGAAAAAATAAAAGAGGGAGAAAAAGAGCCAGAGAAGGTTCCAGAAAAAAGTTCTATGCTCAAATGGTGGAAGAAGGAGCTAAGGAGAAGACAGAGGTGAAGGAAGTAAAGAAAAATATGTTGTTTTGGTGAGCAGTATAAAAGAAAAGGCCTGGACATATATGAAGTATGTGACAATGTTATTGCACCTCTGGGGGTAAAAACTGAAGAGGTAAGAGCTTTCATTTTAATTAACAGTGAAAAATTTTGAGACTTGTTTTTTGAAACTGGCCAGGCAATGGAAAACCTTTGCGGGGGGGGGGGGCTATGAAAAAAGAAAGCATACTTTTCATGGTCATAATATGTCATGCAAGCCTTTTTCAGGCAAGCAAAAAAAAAAAAAAAAAGAATCTTGATTCAGTTTAGAACTGAAGTGAGAACAAAAGAACTAAGAGAATATTTGTTGATGATATGTAAAAAGTGATGGACACTACTAAAATCTATGATGAAAGAGGATTATGGACTGAGGGTTGGGAATATGAAATAATTTAAAAAATGGAAAATGAAAATGTGATACACATACCTAGTATTATTAATGTACATGGCAATAAAGGTTTTTTTAAGGTACAGAAGATAACCAAAGACTTGTTATTTTTGTGGAAAAAGTGATTAATGAATGTGACAAAAAAGATGTTATGTGGTCAGACATGTCATAATGCAAAGAAATGTGAAGTGAAATGTAAGAAATGTGGTAATACAGGGCATTCATGATTAGAATGTGAGGTAGAAATACAAGAAAATGAAAATTAAATTATACAAGAAAAAGGGTTAGAAAAGAATGCTATACAAGAACACACAACATAACAAGAAAAAAAGAATAGAAATTGCATTTAAATTTAAAGGGAAAGAGAAAGAAAAGGAAAAGAAAAACAGACATATGAAACAAGTGAAGAGTCAGAATGGCATATAGTAAAAGGCAAGAAAAATTCAATAGGAAATAGAGTTATGGAAAGAAAAAGAAAATTTAAAAATATAATGGTAAGAGAGAATAAGAAAGGTAAGTGATAAGATTATTCTAATAACTGTTTTATAAAGCCGAAAATATTAGCTTTGAATGTGAACAGTGTGAAGAATATTAAGACAACAATTATTATTTTATAGTGGTGTGCTGCAGTAGATGTTCAAGTAATAGTGTTAGAAGATATTAGAATGATTAAAGAGGAAGAAAGGGTGCAAAGAGAAAAACTTTGGAATGGTACTGTTATTTTAAATATAGGCAAAGAAACATGTTCAGATATAAAAAAAGTATTAGATATTACACTAATAGAACAGAGCAGAATAATAGTAGTAGATATAATATGGAAACATATGTATATAGACTACTAGCTTTATATGCATATGTGACAAAAAAGAAAGAGAAACAATGTTTAAAAGTATACCTAATTATGTCTGTGTTAACATGGATATAATAGTGACAGGTGACTTTATATAATTTGAGAAATAGAATAGTTGTGATGTTAAAATGGTTACCAAAATTATGAATAGTGGAAAATTAAAAGTATGGGAAAATAAACACTGGACTTACATTTGATATCAGAAGGCCTAAAATTACACAAAAAGGAATTGAATATAATGGGTTCTCTGATCATGTGGTGATTTGGATAAGAATTCATGAAAATGAGGACTATATTAAAATAGGAAAAGGAATAAATGGGATAAAAAGAGTAAATGAAAAAGAGTTAAAATTCAGGAGAAAGGAAAGAAATTACAGAATTATGGCAACTACATATCAGTATGAGAGATTTTTATGAACATTGGAGAATATTGTGGATTCAATTCAAAAAGAAATACAAAAAAAAAATTTAGAATGTATAGAAAAGAAAAGGAAAAAATAAAAAAGAATACAAAATATTAAGTCAAAAATATTTAAAGATTTGATAGAGAAGATAAAATTGTTTTATGAAAAAGAAAAGGAATTATATAGATGAAATCAGGATAATGTTAAATTGTTATATAAGCAAAATATTGCTTACAAGGAAAAATGAAGTAGCACCATACTTATGTAGTATAGTAAAAGAAGGAAAGATAATAAGAGAATTAAAAATAAAGAAAGGAAACAAGTTAAAAACAAGGAGAAATATATGAAACAATTAAAGAATATGTATTAGATTTATATAGTAAAAAAAAGAAGTTAGCATAGAACAAATTTATAAAGGTGAAAATTTGAATAAGGAAGATAATGAATATTTAGAGAGAGAAGTAAATATAAATGAGGTGAATGAGATCTTGAAAGATATTAACATTAATTCAGCTACAGCTTTGGCCAGAATTGAATATAGTATATATAAAGAAATGTATGATTGGCAAAACATGGTGTTTATAGAATTAATGAATGAGTGGCTAGAAAAAGGAATTAAGTATAAAGAAATTTGCACAGGTGTGATCAAATTTATATTAAACAAACAAGATAAAGATGAAAAAAATTGGAGAGCAATTACATTGAACAGCACAGATTACAACATTTTCAGGCAAATAGTAACCAAAAGACTTCATTGTAAAATAGAAACATTATATGATCATTTATTATCTCCACTGAAGACAAGAAAACTATTTAGTACCACAAACGACCAGGAATTATACCTCCAAGTTCTTTTATTTTTATAGCAAGTGTAAAAAATCTCATAAAACTGAAAAACACAGGAATAAATCTCTCTTAGCGCCTCGGCTTAGAACAGCCTTTACAGAGTAAATTCATGATGTAAAAAACCATGACTTTTATATAAAATCAAACATCAATTAAATTCATTAACAATTACATAATTAAACAATTGATCAATTAAATATATTACACATTTTTAAAAAGACATATACATACTTCTAGGCTTATTCTATATAACTTTTCCAGATACATTCTCTATTCATACCCCTGGGATGTAAAGTATTATATTTTAATATAAAAACAGATTCTTTCTTTCTTCATATATATTTAATTGTATCTTCACCCAAATAATCTGTTTTTACTTGTTCTAATATCGTTACCTTCAATTCACTAATTCATTATATGGTCATTTGTTTGGGAGAAAAGAAAAGGGGAGTTAAGACCTATTGTGGATAATAAGGGAAATCATTGATAATATTTGTAGATCAGTATGTCTGTATATACCTTTAAGAAGCTATCCAAGGGCTTGCACAAGTGTATAAATACTGAGCACGTGTGACCCTGGCTGCCATTTTGTAGTTAGCTATTGAGATGTAAGCATGTATGTATGTAAGCAGTGTTTGTTAACTAGTTCATTCATATTTAAAGATGCTGCTATCCATCCTGATGTGCTAAACATCAGAAGGAAACGTCAAGCCTTCTTATTTTATGTATTAGAGATGAACAAGCTATATGGTGCCAGAAGTGGCATGTCTAACAGGACATGGAGTTAGAAGAGGCATATCTAAAGGACATAAAGCCAGAAGCTGTATACTGAAGGGGCACGAGGTCAGAAACGGCTTGGCTGAAATTATTTAAGGCACATATTTAGATGCTGGTGGAATATACAGGAGTGAATCACCCTAAATGTGCATACTTCACAAAACAGGTCAGAAATAAATTTCAGATATTAAAACTTGCTCAGTACTATTTCTTTATGCATAATATGAAACAAGGCACACAGAACATTCTAAGTAATTTTTGCATAAACAGATATGTACAATATTGATACAAATATTCAATTTACTATGGAAAATGTTTGAAATAAATTCCAAATTGGCTAAAATGAATAAAATATGGGGAAATTACAGCATTTTTCACAAAGGGTGTGTATTTTCATATTAAGCAAAGATATCCAAGTTATCAGAAGGGTATAAAGTGCTCACATGTTTGTGCAATATTACAGTAAAGCTATTTCAAAACGTGCAGCCATTATAAGGCATATTTTGCAAAGTACAGCCATTACAAGGCATATTTCAGAGTGTACAACCATTGCAGAGCATATTTCACAAAGTAAAGTATTTTAAAGAGTTTATTATGCATTTGACTGTTGCTACAAGCCAACAGAACAGTTTGTTCATACACAGTTACAAGACCCATATTTTTAGTGTGTTTGTGTATACTTTGTGGGCATGGCAGATGGATTTCGAAAACCCAGTGCAATGTTTAAGCAAGACCACATTTTCATACAGGCTGTGTTTTCTGATAAAGATGACCATACAAAGGCATTCATTCTGCTTAATTTAGCTTGGTTGGAAGCTATAGAAAGGGAATGCTCATTTGTGTATGCACCTGCTATCTATACAGGAATGGGGAAATCTATCATGTTGTTGTACCGGCTAAGTCAAAAAAGGACCCAGAGTGCTTAAAATGTAAATTTAGAGAAATGTGTAACTCCCAGACAAATGTTACAATGGAAAGGCACTTATTTTACACTAAGGATCAAAAGCCTGGTAAAACCTTTGCAGCATACATAACTGACCTGAGAAATAAAGCTAAAATGTGCAGATTTGGTGACCTAAGGGATTAGTTTATAAAGGACAGACTGGTGTGTGGTATAAAAGGTGATGCTGTGAGAAAGATTTTGCTTCATGACAGTGATTTAACTTTGAGTAAGGCCATTGAGACTTGTCAGATATACAACTTCACAGAAACACACACAAATATGCTTACAAATGAAAACAGCTCTAGAAGGCACAGTGATAAAACTCCTATTGATAGTATGCACTACGCTGTTAAAAGAAACAGGCCCAAGCACATGGCAGCTATAGCTCCTGCAGCACTCACTGGTAAACTCTAGAACTTTTTGGCAAATTCCAGACTTCACACAGTCTCACTGAAGCATAAGAGTGAGTCAGCAAACTCAAAGCATGGACCCGAACCTAGTTTCATTGCCAACTGTTGTAATTCAACAATGCCACAAATGCAATAAATGGAATAATTTCAAAAGATTTTATAAATCAGAAAGCCCACATTCTTTTATTAAAAGGGAACATTTTAAGAAACGGGTTGATCAGTTAGACTGTGACAAGCCTACTCTTTATGTTGATGGCGTGTCAGTGCTTCATGAAACAGTAAATGCAGTAGAATTAACGGCCAAGAATTAAGTATTTTGTACTGTTTGGATAAACGGAAAACCCATAGATCTCAAAGTTGGCACAGGTTCCAACTGCAATGTCATATCAGCAGAAACATTTGCCAGAATCTGTAAAGGTGAAAGGCTTGATTTGGAAAGGTGTGCAAAACTTGTTGCTTATGGAGGTGAAGAAATCCAAATCAAAGGCTCAGTGCTGCTTTCATGTTAATCTGCAGGAAAAAGCTATGACTTGTTATTCTATGTGGTTAAGAGGCACATCCACTCATTATTAGGGCTCAGAGACAGCTTGAAAATGGGACTGCTTTTATTTAATAAGGAAGGCCATCATGTTAGCTTAAAAAAAACTACTCTAAGTTTTCCCAGCACATTTTTTCTACCTATGCTGATCTTTTCCACATCAAGCTAGGCAAACTTCCAATTGTGTACTCAATGAAGTTAGACCCAGAGGTCAGCACATAAAGTTCCAATAGCCATGCAGGACAGAGACAAAGCTGAACTAGATAAAATGGTGTCACCAGGTGTGATTTGTCCAGTAGAAACTCGAACTGAATGGGTATCTTCCATGGTGGTAATTCATAAGAAAAGCTCAGATGACATTAGAATATGTATTGACCCACTAGATTTGAACAAAGCACTAAAAAGACCTTAGCATCCAATGCACACAGTCAAGAAAGTCGCGGACTTGATGCCAAATGTCACTATTTTTTCTGTCTTAGATGCAAAAAGTTCATTTTGGCAAATTCAGCTTGACAAAAAATCCTCTTGCTCATTACATTCAGTACTCCATTTGGAAGGCACAGATTTTTGAGAATGCCATTTGGGATAAATTCTGCAAGTGAAGTCTTTCAATGAGCAAGGGAGCAAATGTTTTCTGAATATCCTTGTGCTATCATAGTAGATGACATACTAGTAGGAGGTCATGATGAAGCCAAACATGACAGAAACCTTAGAAATGTTCTAGAAAGGGCAGAGCAAGTGAATTTTAAACTCAAGTCCACACAAATGCAAATTCAGGTTACGTGAAGTTACTTATGATGGTCATTTATTTACTAGGACAGGCTTACAACCAGACCCTACAAAGCAAACAACCATTTTTGAGATGCCAGCTCCAGACAATGTTAAAGGCCTGCAATGTTGTCTTGACATGGTCAACTACTTAGGCAAGTTCATTCCAGACTTGAGCCAACTTTCAGCACCACTCAGAGAGATGACATGTAAAGATGTATCCTGGTCTTGGTTAGAGCAACACCAAAGAACATTTGATGCCCTGAAACACAAAATTGCTAGTCCACCAACTCTCAGATGTTATGATGTTCACAAACCAAATCACACTTTCCTGTGATTCTTCAAAATCTGGGCTTGGTGCAGTCATTCTATGAGAGGATCAACCTGTTGCCTATGCATCAAAAACTCTTACCCAAACTGAAATGCAGAATATCCAGATTGAGGAAGAACTTTTGGCAATTGTGTTTGCATGTTTGAAGTTCCATGATTATGTTTATGGTAGACCTATCCAGATCGAAATAGACCACCAACCATTAGTCACTATCTTGAGAAAGTCAATGCATTCAGCTCTAGCCAGACTGCACCATATGATGCTGAGATTACAAAAGTACAATTTCAGTCTTGTCTACAAGAAAGGAAAACTTCTTTATCTTATTGCTAAATTATCCAGATCACCCAGAAATACCACTGAACAGAATGAGAGTCAAGATTCCCAATTGAATGATGATTTTGAAGTCATGGAAGTGAGAACTTTTTCTTCCACATGTCTTGATGAGCTAAGAGATAACACAGCCATGGATCCAGTTTTACAGAGGCTCAACCACTTTATCAATCAAGGATGGCCATCAAAGTAATCTAGTTTGCCTCAAGAAGTGCAACCTTATTTTTCATACACAGATGAGATGAGATTTTGTCAGACAAAGGTATTATAATTAAATGTTTGAAAGTAATTGGTCCAAAGTCCTTGCAACCTGAGTACATTACTGCCTTGCACTGTGGTTACCCAGGAACTGAATCTACCAAAAGAAGGGTGAGAGAGCTAGTATTTTGGCCTTCTATGTCACATGTCATCGAGAGAGCACTTTTATCTTGTTCTGTAACAGGACTAGCTTAACCCAATTCCAGAACTACCTTGGTCGACAGTAGTCACTGATGTGTTTGAGTGGAATGGTCAACATTATTTGGTATTAGTAGACTTTTACTCCAATTGATTCAAGATTGACCTGCTTCCTAACCTACCATCCAGTACTGTCATTATTACGATGAAGCATCATTTTGCTGTGCATGGTAGTCCACACAAAGTTATTTCTGACAATAGCACACAGTTTACAAGCCAACAGTTCAAAATATTTTCTGAAGAATAGGACTTTACTCATGTCACAAGTAGTCTGGAGTACCTGCAGTCAAACTGTTTGGCAGAATGCACAGTTCAAAGTGCAAAACAGTTACTAGTGAAGACAAAATGAGACAATACTGATGTTTTCCTGAATCTTTTGAATCTCAGAAATGTTCCTCATGATAAACAGCTTGGTTCACCTGCTCAGAGACTTCTGTTGAGACAAACCAGAACCATACTACCAATCAGTAGTCAATTGTTGGTTCCATGTGTCAAAAACAACAGATCACTGAAAGACAATATGTTGAAGAAGCACCTATCCCAGTAGTCTTATTATGATAAGACCAGTAAACTGCTCAATCCATTATGAGAGGGAGAGGCGGTAAGGATGCAAACGTCCAAAGGTTATGATTGGATTGGTGTCATGAAGAATATTGATCCAGAGTCAAAATCATACATTGTATAATCAGAAGGAGCAACTTTTAGGCAAAATCAAAACATTTGAGAATGGTATCTGAGCTTATACCACAGCACATAGCCTGTGAGAAAGACTCTTTATCTCAGAGTGAGTTGTTCAGTGTTACAATTCCAGTGGAAGTTCTAGAGGGCATTCATGTTCATATGACAAATCCAGAAGTTCTTGTTATGAGTTGTGCACTGCAGATTGTTGCTGTTACTAAATTTAGTCCCAACTGTTATATTATAAAATGCCGTCAAATCTCTGAACCTTGTAGTAGAGATGAAGCAACTTGGATATGAACATTCTGTTTTATTTCCAGTGTACACAGTAATGCATGTCTAGCTCTAACATTCTTTTGCACAAAGGGCAATCTTTTTAAGAGAGAGGATGTAGAGCAACATGTGTGTGTATACCTTTAAGAAGCTTTCCAAGGGCTTGCACAAGTGTATAAATACTGAGCATGTGCGAGCCTGTCATTTTGTAGACAGCTGTTGAGATGTAAGCATTTATGTATGTATGTTAGCTCTGTTTAATTAGGTCATTCATATTTAAAGATCCTGCTATCTATCCTGATGTGTTTGTATATACTAAAGCATCAGAACAAAATCCCAAGCCTTCTTGTTTTATGTATTACAGATGAATGAGTGACAATAGTTTTAATAACAAAGTGGAAATAAAAATTATGATAGGTGATGTCAGTAAGGCATGTGATAATATTCAGTATAAAGCATTATGGGGAATTTTACAAACATACATGTTTCAAAGTAAGTGAAAAAATATTACAAGTAATTAAATCAATATATGAAAAGAATTATATGAAAATAGAGTGTGATATAAAACATGGATGACCTGCAAGCAATATAATCTTTGCTATAATCGTGAACACATTAGTAATGAAAATTCATAAAATGTCAAGTAAGGGAAGATATAGAATGATGGAGGAGATACAGTTACCAGTAATATATATTTACAATGATGATATTGTAGTAATAGCAAAACATAGCCTGGATGGAAAAAAAATATGAAAAATTGAATACGTGGTTGAAGAAAATTGGTTTAGGCATAAATAAAGAAAAAAGCAAATGATTTGTGTATGAAGGTATTATAGAATGTGTGGAATATATTGAAAACAGCATAGATATTTTTGGAATAGTATTTGTAAGGACAGAATAGAGACATGAACAATGGGATAAAGTTATTAAAGGAATCAGAGACATGATCACATTCTGGAAGACATACAGGTTTTCATATGCAAAGAAAGCACATTTAATAAACATTATAATAATAGTTAAAATAGCTTATACTGCAAATGTTTAAATGATGCCAATGAAATATGAAAAAGAAATTATGCAGACTATTTTTTTCATTTTTGGGGGAATCAATATTGAACCTGGTTAAGAAGGAAATTTTGTACATGAGAGATGAACAAGGGGGGTTGAAGCTGATAAAGCTGATTGTGCATGCTGCCTCTTTAAGTATGTATAAAGTACTGATAGGAATGATGAAAAATAAAGATTTGACAGAAACAATAATGTATTGTAAATAGAGAGAAATTTGGGAAGAAATGGAAATGATAAAGTAAAAGTGTTGCTAATGAAGAAATGAAAGACTTTTACAGTAAAATTGTATTTTGGAAATTAAAGAATGTGATCTTTATTTGGTAGATCCATGGAAAGAGTTAGCGATAGATAAGACAAAAGCAATAATGACAAGATACAGAATATATAAAAGAATTAAGGAATGCAATGATTTTTTTGTGGAGGTTGTCTATAGAAAAATTACCAGTGGGGCAAATATGCCATACAAGAGAACGCAGGATACAATATGTAATAAATGTAAAGAATTGGAAACTACCAAACATTGTTTTTAAAATGTAAGAGAATATGAAAACTGTGGAAAGAAGCATGTAAACATGATTTGATTAAAAGTTATTTAAATTTTGAAATGTTAAACATGGACATGATAGAGTATGGGTTTTATGGGACAAGATCCTAGAATGAAGCTAAGAAAATGGACAGAATCATATTCTGTGTAACATGGACAATATGGAATGAAAGACTTAATGAAATCAGATACAATAGAAAATGGACATTGACAAAAATACTGGAAAAATATGGTTTTGGTTGTGGGTAAAAGAGTGCGGAAATACTTAAAATGGAAATATCAGTATATTGAATGATAAAGTATGTAAACATATAAATTGTATATATGTATACAAATAAAAAAAAAATATTCATCATTGCAGTAAGTTGGACCTATTTGGCAGCAGCACTTTCTGTTTCCATTCCAGGTGTGGTGGTAGCCTGGAGAAACAGGAAGGCAGATGGAGGGAGGAGAAGATTATGGAGTGATGAGAGCAGTGGAGGAGAAAGGAAATATCAAAACCAGAGAATGAGTGCAGGATTCTGAGGAAATATTTCAAAGAAATCTGTTTGATGGAGCAAATGATGGATATATAATTACAAGGTTTCCTATTAGAAGACAGAAGATGCATTCTTTCAAATGCGTCTTGGTCGAACTCAAAAGCCTGAAATGGCAAAATATCGAAGCAGCTCTTAAGTAAATTCTTTCCCTGGGAAAGAATTTGCTTGGCCGCTTTGTTACTTTGCCATTTATGGCACTGTAGTGCCATCTCGGAGTTGTTATATTTAAGTAGGGCAGTGTGGAGGCGCAGGCCCCCACATCGGAGGGTGTGGGGGGCAAAGCCCCCCACTTAATGTAATGTTTAAAGTGTTTTATTTTATTTTATTTATTTTTTGTTGGAACAGTGATTTTTTTCCCTAGGAAAAAAATCGCTGCTCTGATAGTTCGAAATTGTAAGCTTTCTCTTACATAGGGTCGATTAATCACCGCTCACTTTTTTAAGAATTTGGGGAACTAAAATAGACCCTAATTACAACCCTCCAGTTGGGAGCATTGCAGGATGATTAAAAGGAGGATGCAGATACAATCCTGAAGAATAGTGATGAGATGGAAAAGAAAACCTAAGCAGAGAAAGTAAAGGAAGTCAAAAGCAGAGTAGCAGAAAAGAAGGCAGAAGAAAATGAAAAACGGAAGTATGTGGTAAGGATTTAAAGTAAAGATGATAAAGAAACCGACAGTCATGAAGTGTGGGACAATATAATAGTGCCTTTGTGTGTAAATGCACATGAGATAAGATCATTTATTCTTATTAATGAGACATTTTGTGACGGTACATTTAAGACTATTTTTCAATTGAAAATTTTCTTGGAGAATTAAAAAAAAAGAAAGACTGTAATCCATAGGGTGTTAATGTGATAAAAGCATTTAACAAGAAAACAAATGAGAAGATTCATATACAATTTTGAACACAGATAAAGAGATACTTTGAAAATACATTTGAAAACTTTATGTAAAGAAGTAATAGACTTGCAAAAGTTTATGATAAAAGGAGTTTAGAGACAAGTGGCTGGAATTGTAATACTGTATTAAAAATGAAAGACAAAAAATTATACATATACTAACTATGATAAATATGGAGGGGAATAGGGGTGTCATAAAATACTAGGGACAACTGAAAACATTTTTTTTTTGTGGAAAAGAAGGACATTTGATAAATAACTGTGACAAAAGGAAATGTTATATTGTGGGAAAATGGGACATGATGCAAAAAATGTGAATTGAAATGTTATAAATTTAACAAAATTGGATATTTACAGATTGATTACAAAAATTAAAATAAGAGTAAAGAACAAGAAAGAGAAGAAAATAAATAAAGAGAAGAACTTTTAGAAGTAGTAGAAATAGAAGGAAAAGTTGATGAGAAAAAAATGCAGATTTAGAAGAAGGTTCTGAAATAAGCAATAAAGAAATAAACACAAATTGTGAGGTAATAAAAGAAAAAAAAGAATTCTGTTGGTAAAAGTGTAAAAGACAGAAAAGGAGTATATACAGCTAATAATTGGGTGATGGTATAATGGTTAAGGTGTATGACTTACAGTCACAAGATACAATGTTTGATACTCACCTTTTGGAGAGAAATTGGCTAGATTTAGAACGGTTTATTAAGAAAGCTAGCCTAATAATTGGCTGTGAATGCATGAAACTATGAATCTAAGGAAAAGAGGAAAAAAGATTTAAATTTTAGAGTGTTTCTGTAAATGTGAATAGTATTGATATAGTAAGAAGAATAGGGATTTTGGAGTGATACAATACATGTGATATAGCTGTAATTATATTACAATACACAAGATTTATAACAAAGAAATATTACAAACAGAGAAACTATGGGATGGAAAGATAATATGGAATTTGGGAAATGACAGATGTTCTGGAATAGCTGTATTCTGTAGAAATACAGTAAAGATATCAGAAGTGATTTTAGCAAAAATGGGAAGATTAACCATTGTAGATTTTAAATGGAAAGAACAAGTATATAGAATTATAGCATTATATGCTTATACTAATTGTAAAGAAAGGGAAAGCTTATTTCATCAGACAAACACCAAAAGGCACTAAACAGAGCTGGGGATCCCAAAAAGTAAGCTGTAAAGCCAGGTCCATAGAAAAGCTTTATTCAATACACTTATTTTAAAATAAAACAAAAAGTATATTGAATAAAGCTTTTCTATGGACCTGGCTTTGCAGTGTACTTTTTGGGATCCCCAGCTCTGCTTAGTGCCTTTTCGTGTTTATTAGTTGTGACTGTGTGCATTCTTATTTCATCAGATTTTAGACAAAGTAGTGATAAATATGAATATTATAACAATAGGATACTTTAGTTGTGATTTAAGAGGCAAATGTAAAAAGAAAGGAAATATAAGGAAAACAGAAACTATGCAATGTGGTAAGTTAAAACTTTTGGACAAAAATTCATGGACTTACAAAAGGGGCATGTATGAAACTGAAATGGATTATCCTATAGTATCAGAAGGTTTAGTTATAGGAGAATCAGATGCAGATGAAACAACATTTTCTGATCATCGCAATATGGCTAGAGATAAAGGAAAATAAGAAATATATGAAAATAGGCAAAAGAATAATCAGGATAAAAAAGAAAGCATGGAATGAACAAGGAAAGAGGTCAATAATACAGTTATGGAAATATCATATTACTATGAGAACATTTTACAATAAAATGGTCTGAATAGTTGATGATATTTAAGGAAAAATATAAAAAAAGTTTTTTTACAGTGGCAATTTGTGGAAAAATAGAGAAAGAAAATATAAAAGAACATATAACAATACATTGGGAGATTTAGAACATGATAGAAAATATGTTGACAAAGAAAAAGAATTATATGAAAGAAATCAAGGAAAATACAGAAATTGTTATATAGCAAAGGTATTTTTACAAGGTAAAAGAGTAGTACTGAGTTACTTATGCAGATTTATAAAGGAAAATGGTAGTATAATGAGAGAAATAAAAATGTAAAAGGAGAAACAGAACTCAGGAAAAGATTATGAATAGTCTAGTATAATATGTACAAGAAATGTTTAATGAAAAAAGAAGGCAGTGATATAACATGCAAAGTAAAAAAGTTAACAGAAAAACAGAATGAAGAATTAGAAATGGTGATTTCTTTAAATGATCTAGACAAAGTATTAGGAAAGTAAATATAGATTTGTATCCAGATGGAATAGAGTATGAAATGTATAAAAATTGAAGGGATTGTCAAAAAGTATTTTTTTAAAGATTTTGAATGAATGGTTAAATGAAGGTTTCCTGTATAAAGAATTGTGTAGTGGAATATGTAAATGTATATTGATGAAGGTAGATAGAAGACATTAAAAACAATGCAGACTGATAGTATTGAATAATAATGATTATAAGATCTTTATGAAAATAATGCAAAATAGATTTGAAATTAAAATGGAAAATATTATGGAAGATAGTACATATAGCAGAAAGAGAAAAGGTTGTCAAGGATTATTAATGATAGAGAAATTGTTGATACTATGAATAGAAAAGAAGAAGCAAAAATCATGATAGGAGACCTTAATAAGGCATTTGATACCATTGGACATGAAATGTTATGGGTAATAATGAAGGAATATAATATAAGTGAGACAGTTAGGAAATTATGTATGGCAATGTATAGTAATAATAAAGTAAAAATACTTATAAATGGCTGGGTAAGCCAAGAAGTATGTCTATATATATGTATGTGTATATATAGATATATAGATATATAGACATATATATATATAGACATATATATATATATATATATATATATATATATATATATATATATATATATATATACATACACACACATACACACACACACACACACACACACACACACATATATATATATATATATATATATATGTGTGTGTGTGTGTGTGTGTATGAAGAGTGGAAAGTATGTGAATTAAATTACAAAATGAAGGAGGTGGGGTATATAACACCTGAAATGTTAAGAATTCCAGTTCTGTTGATATATGCAGATGACCTTATAATAACTGCAAAAAACAAAATGTGGATAAAAGAAGTAATTATTTGCACCAATGACTATCTAGAGGTGATAGTTTTGGCTTTAAATAAAGAGAAAAGTAAAGGTTTAAATTATGTGAATATAGGAAGTATATATTTTACAATGAGTGAAATTTCTATGTTAGGTATAACATTTGGAAATAAGGATGTAAGTAGAAATCAGTGGGAAAAAAACAATAGGAGAAATAAAACAAATCTGTCTTTTCTGGAAAATAAAGAAAATTATCGTTCAGAAAAAAAGGCTTATTTGATAAATTCAATACTGATGGTAAAAATAGCATACTTGACAAGTGTATTTATGTTGGAAACATTATTTGAAAAGGAATTATTGCAGGTATTTGTTTCATTTATATAGGGTGCTAGATTAAACCCACTAAAAAGAGCAGTTTTATATGTAAATAAAGAGGAAGGAGATTTAGGGTCAATTAACCCAGTGGTAAATGCTGCTTCATTAAATTTGTACAAAGTGTTAAAGTGGATAAATGAAACAGATGAGAGATTAATAGTAAAACTGTATAAATATAAGTATGATAAATGTGGGGTTATAGTAGAAAAAAAGATTGTATAAATGAAGAAATAAAATGTTACCAGGTAAAAATATTTTAGTGGAAAATGAAAATTGATGATACAACAAAAGATAGAATAGTACGGTATGAGGATGTAATAATAAAACATTACTATGCAAAACTATGGGGATGTCAACATTTTTTGTTGAGACTGGTAATAGATAAATTACCCATAAAAGGAAATATGTCATATAAAAAGAAATGTGACAGAATATGTTTACATTGTTAAGAAGAAATTATGGAACATGTGTTACTGAAATGTAAAAGAGTGAAAAAGTTATGGTGAAAACTATGTAAAGAAGATTTTTTCGAAGATATAAAATAAGTAGATACACAAGGATATTACAAGAACAGAAGTAAAGAATGTGTTAAGAGAATAGATGAAAAATTATTTCATGTTATATGGGTTATATGGAATGAAAGAATAAATGAAATTAAGTTAATGGTAAATGGATTTTAGCAACAATATTAAGTAAAATCACATGGTGGTTATGGAAAAAATGAGTGAGGTCTATTAGGGATGAAATTTTAGTATGCGTGTAAATGAAATTATGGATATGTGCAAATAGATATGTATATCTATATGTTTGTACATTTGTAAGTAGTTGTAAATATGAGATATTAAAGGTCCCCTACACTTTTCAATACATGCCATAGGATCTTTTATGTTCACCTAAGATACCACTAACTCAGTTTAACATCTCACCCAAAGAGCAATGCACTCAGGTGTACAGCAACCCCTTATGCTGCACTGCAGTGTTAGCAATTGATTTACCTGGTTTTGGAATAGAACCCACAGCCTATACACCAAAGGTGAATGTGCTACTTGTTGTACCACTGACACTGTACTACTTGGATTGTATATATATATTAGTTTCACTGTTTTTTTCTTTCTTTTAAAGTATAATTGTAGGATATGTGAAAGCTCCATTTAACAGACAATCATGTTTCTCAGTAGCAACTGATAAAAATCAAGATGTGAAAAAAGCTGACTGTTTTGAAATGTCTAATTCTGACAGCTTAAATTAGCAACAATAGGATGTGGGGGCATTGCCCCTCAAACTCTTCCATGCTCCCCAATTTACAAATAAATTTCACTTGCAATTCTATACCCCATACCTCTCAACTGTTTAGACTTTAGCAGAATGTCCAGACCTCAAATGGCCTCATATTTTTGGTCTGTTTCTCATGAAATATGTGGTTTTCTGGCAAATCACTGAGGACTAAAGTCACTAAATAATAATATGCATTTGAGTTTTAGACTTCAGAAAATGCATGCTAAAGCAAAAGCTATTAGGTTAGAAACTTTCTACGTTTGTAAAACTACCATTTAAAATTTGTCCCTATTTTTGGAAATCTGTCCCACATTACTTTAGGCTTTATCCAGATGTCTTGCAGTAAGAGGGTGAGAGCTATGCTATAACCAAAAATTGTTGAAGGTAATCGATAAAGTATGTGAGGCACAGAGGACATAGTGCTCAGGAACTTATCCTCATATCATCACTTTATTTGATTTAACAGTGACATACATCTGGCATTTGGAAATTGTTATTTTTTGGAAGGTCCTGATATCATTCAGTCTGTGGAAGATACCGACAGTTCAGAAGCAGTATTTTGATGCACCATAACCACATTTTCAGAAATAATCTTTTTTTTTTTTGCAGGCAATTATATGTCCTTCTGTCTCATTTTTTTCTGCTTTCTTTTCAGGGGGCACATGAGATCTTTGAATTAAAGAATAAGCAAAACCAAGGATACTGCAAACTGAAAACACACCATCTTAGGAATTTAGCACCCAACTCACATATAACATTTTCTTCATATGCGGTTGCAGCTCATATGTTTTTCTTCCAGCCATAGTCCTTACTGAATCTGAGTTTATACCTTATAAAAATAGCTTAGTGCTTCCATTGTGCATGTTATTTTTTTTCTCCTTGTTAAATTGCTGCATATTTCATAATGTAGCTTTGACAGGCTCATTTACAGATGATCAGCACAGAGGATGGTGTTACAGATACCAAGAAAAGTGTATTTTTACAAATGCCCTTGTATCGTAAGTTATAGAAAGAAATCATCACATCAAGCAATAAAATGGTAAACATTTGGGAGAGAAGAAAAGATTGCAGTGATCTAACATCAGTGTTTGTATGGATTAATCAGAGGACCCAGATGGTCTTCAGCAGTTAAGCAGTAAAGTAGCTGCCAAGGGGAGCATTTATTACTCCATGATTTTAGAGCAGGTAGATGTATGGTATTGGAAGCTGGGCTATCCTGGAATAAGGCAGATATGTTAATATGTTATACACATGCTGTGAGGTTCCAGAAATGATGACACTAAGACTAAGAGCTACAACATACCTCCCAATCTCTTAGAGCAAGAAATCTGGACAAAGCAGTGAATATGGGGGGGGGGGGGGGGCAAATGCCCAGAAATAGGTACACATTTTAAATATTGGTCTTACAAACATAGAAAGTTAATAGAATAACAGGTTTCGCATTAGCATGAATTTTCTGAAAAGTATGAAGTCTGAAACTCAAATGACTGTCATAATTTTCTGATTTCAGTCCTCAATGACTTGCCAATAATTTTCCAGAAAAAACAAAACTTTCTGAGGAAAAGACCAAAATATGAGGTGAAAATCTGGAAAGCTGAGAGGTATGAGCTACAAACCCTGTGCTGATAACAATTTGCCAAGCAGCCAGGTAAAGGGATCAGAAATGTGAGTCAAAATGTGTCTATTATTCTGTGAACATAGGAAGTATGTTTTTATAGTATGGTTGCAGGCAAAGGTTATGTGAAGGAAAATGCTTAGTTCAAACTAGCCTTTTCACATTTTGCAGGAAGTAGTTATCACTGGAATCATAGTTTATGTTTAAACTAGTCTTTTCACATTTTGTAAGAAGTAGTTATCACTGAAATAATAGTTTAGGTTTAAACTAGTCTTTTCACATTTTGTAGGAAGTAGTTATCTCTGAAATCATAGATTATGCTTAAACTAGTCTTTTCACGTTTTGTAGGAAGCAGTTATAACTGAAATCATACTTTAGGTTTAAATTAGTCTTTTCACATTTTGTAGGAAGTAGTTATCTCTGAAATCATAGTTTATGCTTAAACTAGTCTTTTCACGTTTTGTAGGAAGCAGTTATAACTGAAATCATACTTTAGGTTTAAATTAGTCTTTTCACATTTTTTAGGAAGTAGTTATCTCTGAAATCATAGTTTATGCTTAAACTAGTCTTTTCACGTTTTGTAGGAAGTAGTTACAACTGAAATCATACTTTAGGTTTAAATTAGTCTTTTCACATTTTGTAGGAAGTAGTTATCTCTAGAATCATAGTTTAGGAGCGTTTATATCACGTTATCGAAAGATGAAAATAGTGAACGCTATTTCATCGAACCAAAAATATCTAAACCACATAATATCGAACATTCAGAACAGCAAATTTTTTCCTTTGGAAAAAAATCGCTATTCCGAAACACATATACACAACACAAGCACACCTAAAAAACATCAAGCCACACATATACACTTATAATCCTACAACTAACCCTACACTAAATTATACATACACTACTATCCATCCACTTACCTTAACCCAAACCCTAACCCTTAGGTCCGTCACTATCGCACACTCACTTAACCAGCACCCTAACTCACTTAACCTGCCCCTAACCCTAATTCATCTAACCCGCACCCTAACCCTAACTCACCTAACCCACGCACTAACCCTAACTCACCTAACCCATGCCCTAATCCTAACAACCACACAATTGCACACTTACCTGAACCCGACCCGTAAATTTCCACCACAGCGCTGAAAATAGCAAAGCCACAGAACCGGCCAACCAAATTCTTTCCCTAGGAAAGAATTCGGTGCTCTGCAGCTTCGCTATTTTTAGCATTCACTCAAAATGGGTCAATATTAGAACATTCAAAGTTTTAAAACTTCGATGTTCTGATATAGACCCGTTTAGGAAGTAGTTATCACTGAAATCATACTTTATGTTTAAACTAGTCTTTTCACGTTTTGTGGGAAGTAATTATCTCTAGAATCATAGTTTATGTTTAAACTAGTCTTTTCACATGTTGTAGGAAGTAGTTAGCTCTAGAAACATAGTTTATGTTTAAACTAGTGTTTTCACATTTTGTAGGAAGTAGTTATTTCTAGAATCTTAGTTTATGTTTAAACTAGTCTTTTCACATTTTGTAGGAGGTAGTTATCACTGGAATAATAGTTTATGATCTTGTACAAACCGAAAGGTAGTCTTATCTTCCTTGATAGCTTCAGCTTTTGACAGTGCTGATGTGGATAGGGAATGTGAAGTTTTCAATTAATAATTGCACTTCCAGACACAAGCTAAGTGATGTTAATAAAGTACCAGGGTTGACACTTGGATTTTCAAAGAATATTTCGGTAGAAATGAGGGAGGAGGAGCTCTGTACTGAAGGTGAAGTTTTTTGTTTTGCTTTTAATGAGTGATGTGTCACTGAATAACACTTCTGTAATTAAGGTCACTTTACTGACACAGCCATATTTTCAGCCCTGAGAAAGATGTTTTACTCTTCCCATTTGTGCCATGCGGCCTACTGATTCACGTATATGCAGGCACTGCACACTTTTGTCCTCCCAACCTCTAGCTGTGCCATTCTGCTTGTGTCTCATGCATAATATATGTGTCAGCATATAACTCATGTCATTCTGGACTCCTCGGTGCACAATTCATGTTCTCTCCTGTTACCACTATTAGTATTTCATGTTTATCATACTAAATGCACCACTGTCATATTGGTTGTCTATAGGCACACTGAAGTACTTTGGTGTTGGACGTTTATTTGCATAATTTGCTCCTACAGGCCGTGCGTTAACCATAAGTTTATGTTGTCTACATGATGTCATGGGGAAGGTTTACTTTTATGGCTATGCACACTTTAACCACCTTTATAGTTTCCTCTGATGTGAAACTTTATCTGGAACATTATGGTGTCATTCTGCCATACATCATTGTATGAGTGTTATAGTACATGGTTCATACATGGATGTGCTTGGAAGCATTATGTTTTAGTAATCAAAGGCTCACTTTTGTAATTTTACCAAATTAAAGCATCTGTTTAGTCAGCTATGTTGTTTCATCATTGTGCAGAGCATTGAACTAGTGCTTGAATATTTACTTTGAACCCCTGCAGGAGAATCTTTTGTTCTATCGATTAAAATTTCTTTGAGTCACACTTTATAGGTCTAGAATACTAAGACTCATTTCTTCGTATATAGAGTGTACAGTAAGTGCAAATCACTAAACTTTGTGGGTACAAAAGATGTACCTTTCATTTATGGTTGAATTATCACAGATTTAAAATATATAGAGAGAGTCACTGTGTGTGTAAACTGGTGAATACCAGCTTGCCCCCTAAAAAATTCTTAGTTTTTATTATTTTTATTAAAGCAAAGTATCTGGGTAATAAATATGTCAGTTTCAGTATAGTGTAAATCAGTGAACAATAATGCAAATCATCTGGCAGTTGGTATAGAGGATTACGGAGCTATAAATCAGTAGTTTCCAGTTGTCCAGTGGTCAAGGGTTTTATTCGCTCAGCCACCATTGCCTAATTGTATGACTTTGAGCAAGTCACTTCACCATATAGCACTCCTGAATGTAGGCTAAAATGGTAAATGGAGATCAATGCTCTCCGTTGGTTAAAAAATAAAAACTAAATTTGATAGTTTTTAGCAATTTACCATGACTCTGTTTTATATCTAAGCACATCCTGTGCATTAAACAGTTCTATGGTTTCCTTGCAGGCTTTGCTCCTTATTTGGTTCTGACTACCTGTGATAGTGTATCACACTTTATGTCACATAGTGTGCAGTTGAGTTGGGCTTGCACTGTCACACACTATTTTGTGATGCGATTGTAGTAAATACTGATTGTTTTTTCCACGCAACTGGTGTATGTGTTACTTGTTAATTTTCTTACTGTTGTACTAAGTATTGTAATCCTATACCTGTCTAGATTCTTTGTGCAAAGAAGATGTAAGAAACTGTATTCTGAGATGATTTAATGTGCTTTGTGACTATTTCTTTTATTTACAGTTTTATGTATTTATTTATTTTGTAGTAGTAATAGTAGTAGAACCTTGCAGTGGCATGTCAGTGAATAAATGGACATGTTTCACTTCCAGTCACTGTACTGTGTGCTCCATGTCCTTGTACCCAGTTTTACCTTTGCTGAATTTTACCTTCTTTCCTTATTCTTGTATCAGTAACCACTATTGGTGATCTTTGCATGCTTACTAATTGCTATGAGGCACATAATGTTAACTTTCATTCTCCTGCACTTTGTACTCTCACACTGTGGCCCAACATATTGACAAAATGAAAGTTATACCAGGGAAGGCTTGTGCCCTTTCCCCACTATTGTGCAATCATGGAGTTGGTATACATATATAGCAGGTGGTGTGGGGGTTGCAGGTAGGCTTGTGCTCTTCCCCCACTATTGTGCAATCTAGGAGTTGGGATATGTACATAGTAGGTGGTGTGGGGGTTGCAGGGTAGGCTTGTGCGCTGCCCCCACTATATATATATATATATATATATATATATATATATATATATATATATATATATATATAGGGAAAGAGCAGGTGGTGTGGAGGTTGCAAGGGAGGCTTGTGCCCTTTCCTCACTATTGTGCAATCTTGGAGTTGGTTTATATATATATATATAATATATGGTGTGGGGGTTGCAGGTAGGCTTGTGCCCTTCTCCCCCTCTATTGTGCTCTTTCCCCACTATTGTATCCTCCCCCCACTATTGTGCAATCTATGAGTTGGGATATGTACATAGCAGGTGGTGTGGGGGTTGCAGAGGAGGTTTGAGTCCTTCCCCCACTACTCTGCAGTCTTGGACTTGGTATATATATATATATATATATATATATATATATATATATATATATATATATGCACACACACACACACACACATATATATATATATATATATACACACACACACACACACATAGCAGGTGGTGTGGGGGTTACAGGGATTGTGCCCTTTCCCCATTGTTGTAAAGTCTTGGAGTTGGTATATATACATAGCAGGTGGTGTGGGGGTTGCAGGGGAGGCTTGCAAAATCATTGCTTTTGGATGTGGTTAGATTTTTGTCAAAATGTTATGTTAAGATATTTTTTTAGGTCAAAATTTTTAGTTTAAATATTTTTGCTGTCGATATTATGCTGTTTAGATTATTTTAAGTGCATCAATATATGTATATATAAACTCCATGGTTCACAAACATGAACAAGGGCAGGATATCCATGACAAAAGAACCACAGCCGCTGCAAATACATGAACTACAGCAGCAGTAATCTAGTTTTCTAGTCTGTGATGTGTAATCTCAATTACAAGCATGCAAATGTATAAAACGAAACAACAAACAACACAAAATAACAACTTATAACTACAACACAGTACCTCATTTTGAACTATGAGCTTTCAACATAATTTCCCACTGATCAACAATCAAACTGAATAAAATTACATACCCTGAACATAATAGATCAAACTTCTGATCAATTAACCATTCGATACCCATATGAAGCTAACATCAATGTGAATTACACAATGAGTGAAAGTATCAGATGTGGGAGTGAACATCAGAGGGTAATTTTATTTCTAAAATAATAAAATATGTTATAATTGATTATGCTGTTTTTTGATTGCTTACCTGATATGGTTGCATATGAACGGACATGTTACTATAGAAACTTAAAACTAATACTTTAAATAGCTACTACTACTACAGTTAAGATAAAACCACTTGGCTCACCGTATAGCACTAAATGCCTGTTTCTTGAAACACATCAAAAGTAATTTCATTGGTAAAGTTTCATTTAAATCATTTAAACCTTTCCACAAATATTGCCTTCCACAAGATCAAAATTTTTCTAAAGGAATAGTGGTAACCATGTAAAATGTACATGTTTTTTCTCAATGATTTTCCAGTTGAACAGCCCTTAGGAAATCTTCATCAGATAAAAAAATTCTAAGATTTGTTGTAAACATGTAACAAGGTGATATGCCTTATCAGATCATTCTCAGAGGATGTTAGACGTCATCCTTTCCCCAAAAGAATACTATATAACTGAAAACAATTTTACTTATCAAGTATAATGTAAATTATTACCTATATTTCTCCTTTGCTTTTCTTATTATATCCTTGATTCAGTATATTTACCTGTTACGACAGTAGGTAGAAATTAATTCTTCTGGCAGGCATTATGCCTCTAGTTCTAAAGGAAAGTGCTACTAATATTAATAAACACTGCAGAGACATTAAATGTAGATAATTACTTTAATATTCCCTTTTTCCCAGACTTGTTATTGCAGGTTCAGTAAAAATAAAATAATGAGCATGCATCTTGTTGTTTTAATATAAAAGAACATAATTTGTTATTCATATTTAAAAACATTGAATTTAAGAGATAAAAGGTTTCACTTAGACTTTAATGGCATGGATTCAGTGCCTCATATTAATGGGTTCTGATCTGTTTCTCAGTACAAAAAGGATTTTGGCAGGCAAACAATCATTTAGTTTCTTTCCACGGTTTCTTGGATTTGCAGTAGGGAAATCGGTCTTCAAAAATTAGTGTTCTCTCTCGTGAAAGAAAAAAAAATGTAAAAAATACTTCTTCAGTTGTCATTTTTTTCTGACTTTTAGATTCCATGCTTTGACAGGCAGAAACTGGTGGCTTTATCTTAAAAGACTTTGGCTTGGATTCAGAGAAATTATGTCTGACTACACTGATTGGCTATCATAGTTTTGTCAATTAGCCCGACAGAGAGAATCTCTGATTCAGAGATATGGTAAAGTACTCAGAAAACATCTCATTAGCAGCTCGTTACTGTATCTCTAAAGTGAACACTGCTCTGTCAGACCTAACTGAGCCAGTGTTCTCCCTAGCCACCCACACACCATGGTAGCATAGGCAACATCCTAAATGTACACACATGAACGCACACACATGCACAAAGACTCAGAATCCAGTTCATAGTATGACCACTGAGGCAAACAGATATACACAAACATACATTCATGCCCCTATATTTAAACGTGCACACAGACGCAGACACACACACACACACACACACACACACACACACACACACTTGACTTCACTGTACTTGCCTGTATGGTAAGTATTCCTAAAGGAGTAAAGGGATAATACCATCAAAATATGACCTTCACTTTTTCCTTTTAGATGACCCGCAGTGGTGGTGCTGCGGTAGCGTTGTCGCCTCACAGTAAGACGCTGTCCAGTTTGATTCTCAGCTAGAGCTTCTTCTGCGTTGAGACATGCGTGAATGGGCATACCTTCGTTGAAGGTTGTGCGTCAGGGCTGGTAACTCAGCACGTAAAAATCAATTACCAATCATTAGCTGACCGGAGTTCCGCTGTGACAACCCCTAACCGGGAAAAGCTGAAAGACACAACAACTTTTTCCTTTTAGATGTAGCAATCCTAATAGAAATTAAATCTGCAAGTGGATTTTTTGAATCTCTATACTGAGTTAATCGAATGTTGTGGACATTTCCCAGTGAAAGTACATTGCATACCAGTAGTAACCACTCTCGCAGAGGGCTGCACTAGCATGCGATTTTCCCAGCAAGATTAATCTCTACATTAAGGCCCCAGGGAGGGAAATACCACAGTGGTAATGCATTGTCTGTAGGAGAAATCCTTGCCACAATGCAGAGCCCTTCCAAGATAATATCACAGTAAGGTTTTCTAAATCCCAAGGTGTGTTCCTTCCTCTCTGCTGGTAAATATCTTTGTTGTGATGGAACCAGCAGCTTGAAGCATTGCTTCTGTAAGCTTCTTCTTTTACAGGGGATAGCTTGCTTTCCCGTTTGACTTTTTGACTTCTTCCTGATTGCATTAAAGATTAACAAAAAAAAATGTTTTTGCTCTATCTCATTTATAGATTTGTATTTTTTCCAGGGATGAAGAACAGCCATTTAGTTAGTCCTGCAATTTGTTCCTCTGACATCTTGATGATTTATCTGTTTGTTGGTGCATCTCTCTCTCTCTCTCCTTTTCCCACTGCTTATTTTAGCTTTTTGTGCTGGTATTTATGTTCTTTCTCTCTGACAGTGGTCAGTAGTGTATATCTTAGGAGGGGAAGGAAAATGCATTGGTCAGTTTTTCTTTTATGCGTTTTTTCTACAAGAACTAATACATTTTTGGCTTTATTCTTCACAAGAAGATTTAGTTCTAGCCCTGAGAGTTTACTATTACTAGTGCTTAAAATTTCTCTTTTTTGGACAGTCAGATATCCTGGTATCATTTGGTAAGAAATTAATTTCTCCTGCCTGGATTAATTCCTTAATTTTTACAGACCTGACAGTTTCACTTTTGAAAATCTTTTAGTAGAAGAAATATGTTGGTTATCCATCAAAATCAACAAAAAGAGAATTTTGTTATGTACTTCCTTGATGTCAGGGAAGTGTATTGTTATGCATCTTTTGAAGCTGTTATGGTCTAGTCTCACTGGGGTAGAAACTGATCACAGTGAACTAATTTCAGGTTCAGCTCAGAGATCAAAGTAATAGGCAAGTAAATTAGTTTTTTATCATTCCAATTTAAAAAAGAAAGAATGTTAGGCAATATGCATTGATAATAAAAGGACATATAAGAGATGCTGTGTGAATTGTGTATACAGTATTTACAATATGTTAAATAAGAAAGCCATTTTGTAGGATACCAGCACAAAAGGAAATGGAAGTGAGGAGGAAAACTGAGGATGAAATAGACCAAATAGAAGTAATTCATCCTTTATAAACTGGAGAAAGAAGTGTAGTGAGAGGGCTTCTGCAGGATGGTTGGTAAGGAAACTTGGGTGATGTGGTCTGAGGAGAAGCACTTGTCTTTAACCTGTTTTGAAAGATGTGCTTTCAGTTGCCATCAGTATTTGGTGTAACTTAAGAGATCAAATCTCTAACATGATTGGGGAGGGACATCCATAGCTTGGGGCCAAGAAATGAGAAGCTGTGGTTTGTGTACTGTTTAGTTATGGGATTTTGTCAAACTGGGTCTGAGGATGTTTGTCTTCTAAGATTGCAGAACAGTGTTTTCATGGTTAGTTTTGCTCCTAGTGATGGAATGCTTCTGCATGCAGTACCTTAATTAGGAGAGAACCAAGTAAAATATGTATATTTTGCTTAATGCATAGCCATTGTGCTTTTTTTGTTTAGCATTTGCTTTCAGAACTGCTACAGAGGGTATCTTTCTCCCAACCAGAATGGATGGCAACCTCTTCAAACTGTTGAAGCTTAGAGCAAAGACCAGGCTGCTTAGAAAGTGTCTAAGGAAGTTCCTGTTCACTAATGACACAGGTATTGTTGCTCACACTCAGCAAGAACTTTGCTTTGCAGATGCATGTATGGAATTTGGCCTTACAATCAGTTAAAAGAAGATCCATGTGATGGGCCAAAATGTGGTTAATTAGCCATTGATCAGGATGAGCGACTATGAGCTGGAGGTTGTCCATGAGTTTGTGTCCCTAGGCTCTACAATCTCTGACAATTTGTCGCTTGATAGTGAGATCAGCAAGGGCATTGGAAAAGCTGCCACAGTGTTTTCCCAGGCTGACAAAGAGAGTAGGGGCTAATAATAAGCTCACTGTGCTCACCAAGGTCCAAGTTTGCACAGCTTGCATTTTGAGCACATTGTTGTATGCCAGTGGAGCGTGGACTCTACACTCAAAACAGGAGCAGCAGCTCACTATATTCCATATGCACTGCCTTAGGCATATACTTTTTAATCTCATGTCAGGACAAGATCCCTAACAGCACAGTGCTTGAAAAAATAAGCACCACCTCCATGTTCACACTCCTGAAACAGAGACATATGTGCTGATTTGGTCATGTCTTACACATGATGACTGGCTGAATCCTGAAATACCTCCTTTTTGGAATTGTTTTGCTGGAATCTGGAAAGAAGCCGAAAGGGCAACCTGAATTGTATTACAAGAACATATGCAAACATGACCTCAGTGCTCTCTCCATCAGCATGAACACCTGGTATTCTCTCACCTCAGACAAGTATTCCTGGAAATAGGAAGTGAAGAAAGCTCTTACTATGTATGAAACCACCTTGGCAAGGAGAGAAGAAGATAAGACACCCTTCAGGAAGATCTGTGCCTGTGATACCAGACCAACACCTACCTACTGCTGCTCAGAACATGGAAAAGACTGCCACTCCAAGATTAGATTGCACAGCCACAGAAGATGCTGCTCGAATCAGTCCAATAGAGGTGCAAACCCACAATCCTTTGGGATCAAAGGATGCATACTGCAGTTCAGCAGTGATGCTCCTTTCCAGGGAAAAACGATAATAAATCTACATATTTTGTTGGAAATATTTTGCAGGCTTTTGTGTTATCTTATAGGCAACAGCTATTAAGAGAAGACTGTATTCAAGCTAAGCAAACAGGATTTCTAAACTTGTAGTAGACCCTTCCACAAAGGAAAGAAGATATGAGATTTTATAGGCCTTTAGGGGAGGGAGTTGATTTTATTTCTGTTTTCTCTGGATGTCTATGAATCTGCAGTTTTTCAAACCATATGCCCAGGTATTTGAAAAGTATAGTTGTTTAATTTGGAACATTGCTAAGGTCTTTAATTTCTAAATGTTAAGGACTTATGGATTTTTTTTATCCATCCCAAACAGAATGGCTTTTGGTTGAGTTCAAAAATATTTATTGTTAAGTCAAGTAGAGAGAAAGAGAGTGCAGAGATCTCATAAGGCAAGCTAGTTGAGGTGAGCATGATATTACAAATGGCCATCCTCTCCATATCCTATCTGACTTAGATCCACCCTCCCCTTTCCCTGATTCTATATTTTTTCTCCAGCAAATACATTTAAAACTTTGTCTGGTAAACTCTCACTGTTCTAACCTCCTCCTAAAGAATTAAATGTCCCCCTTGCAGTCAGGACATCTGGTTAAAAGAGACTGCTCACTACCCCCTTATATTGGCAAATACTGTTTCACTATTACCAACCTGTGCTTACAGATCGATTTCTTTGTCTGTGAATATCCTTCTGTTGCAGGTGTAGCCCCACTTTGTTCACCCTCGCTACACTTGGGCTCACTTTGCCTGCCTCCCACCCTCATTTCCACCCACCCCCATATAATTTCCTTTATACTGAACCACCTGTTTCCTCCCACTCACAAACCTCTCCCCTGACAGTTACCTAATGAATTTGTTTACTCTTACCTCATCAGATATTCATATCTCTCTCCTCTCTATCCTACTCCTTCTTCCACTGTTCCTCTTACACACTATAACATCTTGTTCTGCACCTTTATCTCCATTTTACAATGATACTACCAATCCCCATAATGAGGAGTTCTCATAATCACATCAATCTTTAACTGTCTCTGCATCTATCTTTCCATTCAACAACCAACTCCCTAAAATAAAAATTCCTTCCTCCCACTCACTAATATCCAAAAATAAGACAAAGTATATTAAATTCCACCCACTAAAAGCAAAACCTCATTTCTATCCTACTATCCTACTCACATCAGGAGACATACACCCTAATCCAGGACCCATCTCTAACACTGACCTCCTCTTAAACACCTCTCCAAACTCATGCCAGTCTCTCACAACAAACAAACAAATCTCTTTTTACTCTATCAATACCCGAAGCATCCTTAACAAAGTTAGCCAAATTCATGCATGGATATCTAATCACACCCGAGATGTTATTTCCCTAACTGAAGCTTGGCTAAAACCCCAACATCTTGATACAAATATTCTCCCCCCTGGTTATAATATAATCCGGGTTTACCTTCATAATGCCGATCATGTTATGGTCGACCCTGCTTCTGCGAATACCGAACTGAGACTTTTCAAAATGTCGAACTCCAAATTTCAGAATGCCAAAATCTTGCCTCCTTTTTGACCCATGTTAGCACTGGTATAGAGGTGTGGCACAGTCAAAAATGTCAAAATTCGAAGTTTTTTCGACATTCAAAAGTTTTCGCGGTTCTGGTTTTGTGGAAACAGTTTGGTGATGTGGCCAGTGGATTATACATGATCGACATTATGAAGGTAAACCTATAATCTGCCTGGGCCGTCCGAAAAAAAAGAGAGGTGAAGTTGCCATTGTCTACTCCAATAACCTCACTGCCTCCCATCATATGCATTCCATCCCCTCCTTTTCTCCTGCCAAAGTACTGCCTGTTAACCTTAAACTCAATAACTGTACTACCATTACCATAATACCCATCTATGGGTCTATTTTATTCTCACGAAAGCCGAAACGCTCAAATACAATTTGCATGACACATAACAAGCGAAACGTGAGTACGTTGAACGCAATAAACCGCGAAAGTGGAAATATCAAATTTGCATGGTTGGCCTGTCTGCGGAATAGCTCCGTAAGGTAAGTGTGTGATAGTTACGGACCTTAGGGTTAAGGTGTGGGTTAAGGTAAGTGCATAGATAGGTAATATATGTAAGGATTAGTGTAGGGTTTTGTTAAGTGTATGTGTGTGGAATATTTACTTTGTTTGGGTATAGCTGAGTAGGGTAAGTGTGTAGTAGTTACGGACCTTAGGGTTAGGGAGGGGTTAAGGATAGTGCATAGATAGTTGTGCATGTAGGGTTTAGTGTAGGGTTAGGAGTAGGGTTTTGGTGCTTTACTTTAGGGTTAGAAGTAGGGTTTTGGTTAGCGTGTGTATGTGTTGTTTTTTACTGTGTTTCAGTAGGTAGTCTGTTGCGGGCGGTTGGGGTTGGCCAACTATGAGAGCTCGAGATTTCGAATTTCACGGTTTAGTGCATTCAATGTATTCGTGTTTTGCACATTATGGTTCACGCAAGTTGTATTCAAGCAATTCGGCTTTCACAGGAATAAAGTAGACCCCCCCCATCTATATTCCACCAGGGGATAATATTCTTCTGCTGGAAAACATCCTCTCATACTTTTCCCAAAACATCCCAAATGAGACCATTCGCCTTGGGGACATAAATATTAATTGGCTAACCCTCAGTAATCCTACCTCCCCACATCATATAAATCTATATGGATTTGTGCAACTAATCTCTCAACCAACCCATACAAACAACTCTCACTCTATAGCACCATCATAGATTGGATACTTGTTTCAAACCCCTCTAAATACCACAAACCTGAAACACTTCCTAACTGCCTGAGTGACCACTAACCCATAAAATTGCTCAGGTATAATCACCATCTCTGTAAACCACATATACTTATTACCTGTCACAAACTTTCCAACTTCAACCCTGAGACTTTTAATACCCTCATATCTACAGTAAATTGGAACTTCCTGACCCATCTTCCACTTGAAGCAGTCCAAGCTTTCAACTCAACTTTCCTTAACATCGTAAACTCAATAGCCCCACTCCATAAAATAAGGATAAAAGCTAATATATCTCCTTAGCTATCTAAAGCTACCTGCACCTTTATGAAAACCAGAGATAGGGCTTGGAAAACATGGATACACTCTAAACACCCTGCCGACTTGCAGAGGTGCAAAGAATTAAGAAATCAGGCAAAAAAACTCATCAATAGAGACAAAAAAGATTTTTACTACCACCCACCAACAACTCTAAAATCTGATCCAAAAAAATTCTGGAATGCATTTAACCAAATACTAAATCCTGGCAACCCTACCTCAACCAACCCATGTCCTGACAAATCACCTGAAGAAACTGCCAACACCTTCAACACCTATTTTATAGAATCAATATCTACATTTTTTAACCCCAGCCCTAACCTCTGAAACTCCAATACTTTCAACAGCCCTGAACCTTCTTCATCTGCTAACTCTCCAAACACTTTCTCCCTTAAAACTGTTTCTACTACCTACATCAAAACTCTACTCACTAAGCTAAAACCATGCTCTGTATCTGCTGACAACATCCCCATCATACTTTCTCCAAATAGCTGCTCACTCTCTTGCTCTGCCCATATCCATCATAATAAATCACTCCATCTTTGAATCCAAAGTCCTATCAGTCTGGAAACATTTCTATAACCTACTTATTCACAAAGGAGATAACTCCTCTGAAATCTCCAACTTCAGACCTATTGCTATCCTTTCCCCTCTGTCTAAAGTCTTGGAGAAATGTGTACATAAGTCATGCTATATCTCCTACAGGAGAAACTCTTCACTCCTACACGGCATGGTTTCCAACCTAAACATAGCACCACTACTGCTCTACTGTCCTTCTTAAAACACTATTTCTTTAGCCAGAGATGATCATAAATGTATCTCTTGTTTATTCCTTGATCTCTCTAAGGCTTTTGACACTGTTTCTCACTCTCTCCTACTGAACAAACTGTCTGACCTCAACTTCACCCCAGATACAGTTGCATGGTTCTCCAGCTATCTCACCAACAAAGCCACCAACTCGTTGGAATACACACGGCAAAACAATACTTTAATAAAAAATAGTGAAAATATATAAAACGTGAGCGCTTCCACAGAGTCCTCTCTGCTTCCTCAGACTGCAGTCAGTGAGATGACACTCTGCTCTATCTACCCCCCTTCCAGTTAAAATGGGTGTACCCCAAGGGTCCATTCACAGTCAACTTCTTTCTAATATCTTCACTAACTTACTCCATTTCTCCTGTCCACAGTCATCCATAGTTCAATATGCTGATGACTGTACAGTCATAACCATTGCTAATTCTCCCTCAGAACTTATCTGCTACCCAGTCTTCTTTTAACTCAGTTGAGACATGGCTCTCCAATAACCAACTCATCCTCAACCCTACAAAAAACAAAATAATTACTCTTTCTCCCCAAAACAGTTAATCACATCAAACCTTCCTTTACCATAAAGTCCCTCAACAATACCTGTATAGAAGTCGAATCTAGCAAAAAATTTCTCAGAGTTACCATGATCAGCTAAAATTTGACTTGCACATAAACAATTGTATCAGGGAAACCCACCAGAAACTAGGACTTCTGTATAGAAATAACATTTTCTCACATCTGAAGTGAGGATTACTCTCACTCATGCTTACCTTTTACCCTCATTAACTTATTGCTCCCAAATTCTCACAAATCTAAACTCCTGTCTGCTTACTAAACTAGAGTCAACCTATCAAAAGATACCTATATTCTCAGCTCAACAAACCTATAAATCCCACCACTGTCTCACCCTAAAATACTTAAACTGGCTTGAACTACCTCATCTACTTCTCTTCTCACAGCTCCAGCTCATACACTCACTTCTATATCAGCCAGCCTATTGTCTAGCACTATGCTCCCTCATCTCCCACTACTCCCCTACAAGAAATCTCCGGAGCTCAAACCAAGATCTATTATATATCTATAAACCTAAGTCTAAATCTGGGAGAAATACATATGGCTATCACCCATCTATAGCATGGAACAAACTCCCTCTCGAAATTAGAACTCTTACACATCCCAAACAATTTAAATCAGCTACAAAAGAATCTTTAAAAGACAATGGATCTGCCACTGTTCTCACCCTCTCTGAATGTATCCTTCTTAAAGAAATACTTCTTTCTCCTCTCTCTCCACTGCTCCTTGTTTTAACCAACCTTATTACTTCTTACCTAATACATCCTTCCCTTCCCCTCGACTCTTTCCTTTCATCTATGTTATCACCTACTTTGACATTAGTAATAGTCATTTAATAATATTTTTTGCTATTGCTTACATGTTATTTCCCATGCATTTGTATCTTTATTTGTAGCAAAGTACTGATGTTTGTTTTTCACTTTAATGCACATTGTATTATTTCATATCTTCTAAGATTATCTGGAACTGTACAATTTGTATTACATGGAGCTTTTCATCCCAGGACTCTGCTGAAAAAGGGCTTTTAGCCCAGCCAGACATTCCCGGTCAACAAATGTAAAATAAATAAATAAATCTCACTCATGTTGGCATTATAGGGAAGCGTATGAAGTGCTAAATCTAAATATTACTATGTCTTTGGCATAGACTGTGAACGGAAGATGAAGTATGTCACTGGATGGAGTTTCTCTTATCATCTCTGATCATAACCCATTAGTTTTCTGTTCCTAAAAATGGATGCTGACATTTACCTCTTGATCTGAAGACTTGAGATGAATTTCATGAGCTCCATTTCCTGAACAGATAAGAACTGGATTGTAATCAGAGACCTGACCATAATCCTCTGTACCAGTATTTCATGTGGTCACCATTTAAGTACCTAGAGATACGAGTCCATAGTTTAAGATGTTTGTTGAGCAGGTTTGACAATTAATAATATGAAACACAGTAATGAATAGGAATGTTTTAAGTTTGAAAGCCTAATACTTTGTTGATACATCTGATCCTAGTTTCTGTCTGCATTTTAAGTACTTTGCAATAACAGGAGTTTTAAACTTTGAAATTGTTCACTTCATTGACAATGCTTTCAGTATGGTGGGCACTGAAAGTTTAAGTCCATGTTGGTGAAACACACGAGTTGCTGAAAAATGATATAACAGCTGAGTTGGAATGTAGTCAGCACACTGGTTAACTGGAAACAATTGCCACATACTTAAAAGGCATTCTGGAATAATAGCAGCTAAAGATCAGATAAAATAATTCAAGAAAGCAGCACTAAAAAGATGGAAGTGAAGTCAGACAACTTGAAAAATAACACCAGAATAATAGGAGTCACTTGTTGAGTTAAGGTAAAAGCCATGTCATGCCTGACTCCTATTGCATCAAACTTCTGATCTTACTGAATATATCCAACTTTAATTCGCCCATTATATGCTAGGCAAAAAAACAACAACAGCAACCTTCCCAGGCCCTTGGAAGGTTTGGCATTAAAGAGAAATGTATACTGTTTCAGGATTAATCAGCATTATAACACTGTGAGAAGAAGGATTTGGCTCCATTTATGGCTGTATTGCAAAATATGAATATAAAATCATCTACCTATTTCCTGTAATAGTCTCAATCGGATATGGGAAACCATACTAGGAATTTAGAATCTGTGCAGAAAGCTGATGTTTTTATTTTCCAAATTTGCAGCTTAACAAGAGCAATGAACTTGAAGGGATCAGTTATTTGTCCTCTATAATCTTTCTAAAGGCTCAATTAGAATCAATAACTAAGCCACGATGGTACAGCGGTAGCATTGTCGCCTCACAGCAAGAGGTTCTCCCGTTTGATTCTCGGATGGAGCACCTTCTTTGTGGAGTCTGCATGTCCTCCCCACGCTCGAGTGGCATTTGAAAGACATGCGTAAATGGGTGTGCCTTCGTTGAAGGTTGGGCACCGAGTTGGCACCTCGGCACCATAAAAATCTACTGCCAATCATTAGCAGACTAGAGTTCCACTGTGGCGACCCCTAACCGGGAAAAGCCAAAAGAAGAACAGCAACTAACTGCAGATGATTACAACAGCCAGCAAAATGAAAGAGATGTCCAAGACCAGCAATCCATTAGCCTGTCCTTTAGATAAAGAGCAAAGCGTGTACACACACACACACACACACACACACACACACACACACACACACACACACACACACACACACACACACACACACACACGGTCAACCAAGCAAGCCCTTAAAGGGAAATCTTTCCATCTGTGGTTCCTGATAACAACAGGTATGAAATAATGTCCACTTTGGAAGACACATGACTGAAGGGCTGAACAACTCTGAGATCTGCAGTGATGAAGCATCTGTGGTCAAAGAAGTTTCCACAGCCCAAGCCAATGATATTGCAATTGGTATTTATCACATAAATGGCTCCTGGTTAGATGAACACTAACCAGTGCTACTGATACTTTTATGCTGTTGCTTGCCATTGCTGTCTCATTCTGTACATACAGTCTTTTGTCAAATGTGTGATTTATTTGGGGATTCATAAGCTTTTTGTATTCTCTTACATCTGTGCAAGTTACCGTCCCCCTTCTTTCCTTCCTGTCTAGATATTGTGTATATCCATACATGTCATCCTTTACATAGAGTTGTGCTGCTCCTTTATATAGTGCCACAGTCTAATACTTTATATCCTGCATGACTATGATTTATGTTTTTTTCCGACCTGATACTGTTTCCATTGACTGTCATCAATGCTGCAGTTCACATATTAATCATCCAGCTTGTACTGCATGTTTTAGAATACGTTATTTATTAACCCAAAATGCCGAACATAAAAAGCACATGCTCTGAAGTAACCAGTTTTTCTTCCATTAGTATCTACTAACATGAGTGCATAGTATTCACCAGACTCATTCTGCATGTTTTACTTGTCATATGTCTTCAAAATGGCAAACATGTCATTTAAAAGTTGTTGTTGTTGTTGTGTCTTTCGGCTTTTCCCGGTCAGGGGTCGCCACAGCGGAACTCCAGTCCGCTAATGACTGGTAGTTGATTTTTACGTGTCGAGTTACCAGCCCTGACGCACAACCTTCAACGAAGGTATGCCCATTCACGCATGTCTCCACACAGAAGACGCTCTGGCTGAGAATTGAACCAGACAGCGTCTTACTGTGAGGTGACAACGCTACCGCAGCACCACCACCGCGGGTCAAACATGTCATTTAAAAGAATTTGCTAAAATAGTTTTAGCTTGCCTGCACTATTTTGGTATTAATGACATTGTTTGGTCATTTGAATGATCAGTTAATAGTTCTCACTGCAGTTGTTTACCTCTAATCATCTGTGCATTTTGTGAATAATGTCCCCTTCTTTATCTACTTGCAGAATAGTATTTGAATAATGCAGTACCTTTATGGGGAGTTCCAAAGCCTACAGCCTACAAATGGAACATGTTGACATAACCAAGGCATACTAATGCTTAGACTAGTATGAATTATGAAGTAACTTGTTTTTCTCCTGCTCTATCACCCTTGAACATGTTACAACAGAAAAATGTTTGAAGCTTTTTCCTGATGCATTGCACCCCCATTTTGCGTTAGATATCTGGGCTTCCAAGCTGCATTCCCATTCACTTCTATTTGTAGGCCTTGTTTACCAAGGGTCTTTATACTTCACCTTTTTTAAATAATTCAGCTAATTCAAGGACAAGTTAAGGGATCATCTACCTCCCCTCCAATCAGTGTCATTTTCTTTCTGGAAATAGTGTATGTAAATTTCTGCCATTTTTCCTGTTTTGGTAATTGTATATCGAATTTAGTATTTCTTTGTTATTTTTCAAAAGAGTATTGTGATGTTTTGGAAACGCTTGATTGCTGTGTAAGGACATTATGTTATATTCTGCACTACACTGATGATGTGTTCAGTTTGCTGTTTTCCTTTAGTTCTGCACACACACATCGAACATTAGCAGGTTTTTTTGTTTAACTGATGTTTTCTTTTAACTCAGGCATCCTAAGAAACTATGGAACATAGTAACACAATGCTAATTACCAAGATGGTACCACATGAAAATTGTTTCTTGTAAAATGTGTAGGCTCTATTACCCTGTGAAGAAGAGCATCCACCCTTGTCAACACAGCATGACCATATAAAACTAATAATTAAGTTGGATGTAGCACCCCAAAATTATATGTGTGATAGTTAGATTTAGTGCATAACCTTTTTTTTAATTGTATGTTTCAAGCAACTGCATTCACAGTCTGATTAACATAATTCTGTCATGTCATTGTTTTGAGCACAGATGCACTGCTTCCATTGTGAATGCCAGTAACAGATTTTGCCACAGATCTGACATGACCAGGTGTGTCACTGGAGCATGTGAGGCAAATCATGCATGCAGCTTAGGAAACTGTGACTGGGAGAATGTCTTCAGTGATAGGTTATGGTCATAACTACTAATCTTGCCTGAAGGATAGCAGGCAGCAGCAAAAGTATCACTTCCATCGCTGATATTTTACTGCTTATCTCACCTATACACCATCAGTTTCTCCTGAGATTTTCTCCATTTCACCTTGTTACTCACATTCTCCAATCCCTGCTTTACAGAAAGAGGAAACAGCCTGTTAAAGAAAGTGAAGTCTGAAATGAGTAAGAAAGTCTGTACCCTGCAATGAACATTATCAGTACCATTATTCTACACTACGTTGAAGTTTAGTGATGGGACTGCTTTTTAATCATACCTTTGTCATTGTGTAAAGGAGTCCTGAATTTTCAGACAGCTCTATTCAGGTAGTTCACAGAACTCATCATATTACCACTTTAGTATTAAGAATACAAACTGTCCACTTGGCAGTAGCATTTTGTTGTAATGTTCAATATGCCAGCCTTGGTATTACTATTGCCAACTGACCCATATCCAGTTTTGCCTAGTGACTATATTTTGATAAAGAAAGTTGTACACAGAAAAGGAATGCCATTTCAGATGGACAGTTAAGCCATTATATGTCTAGAATTCCTTGTACTTTTTTAGTTACTCTAATCACCCACTTTGTTTACAGGTCAGTTCTGTAATCATTTTTGTTGATCACACTGAAATGCCCCTCAGATATTTTATATTCCAATCTGAGATTATAAAGGCATGCAGATGGGAAGCATACTGCAACTCATAACTTTCTAGTCAAGATTTTTTTAGTGAAATATGAATATCTGTTTATATATATATATATATATATATATATATATATATATATATATATATATATATAATTTAGTAATTTAATAGCAATCACATCTTGCTTACCAAAAAGAATCCATACTGTTTCACAAATTGCCCATCTTAAAAACAATCACATTACTCAACAAAACAATCAAGATTTTTACTTCTCTTTTAATTTCTTCATATCTTTTGTGTTTCTAATACCATGATGGTAATAAACCCATTCCTAAGTCAAAGTACGATTTAAGTTCATGAAAGTCATATTGTTTCACTCTTTGATGTCAGCTAAAAGTGCTCTTTGAAGTACCTGCAATGTGCCCAGCAATGACTCCTTCTGTAATTCATATGGAGTTACGTGTATTGGTAGCATATCTAAATATGATGGTAGACTCTTTTTTATAAGACCCGTTGCTCCTACTACTATTGGGTATCCTTCTTCCACATTGCTCTCATTTCCGTTTGCAGATCCTGATATTTTAGAACCTTGTGTGTCTCTGTACGCAGGACACTGTAGTCACTGGGTGTGGTGATTTCAATGATCAATGCTGCTCTTGTCTTCTTTTATTGGACTACTATATCCGGTTTTCTAGCATCTATCTTTTGAATTGCTGGTAATGGGTGATCCCATGTGATGTAGACTTCATCATTTTCTATGATGCTTTGTGGCTCATGTTTCCAGTGCTTCTCAGCCACTTCAAAACCATAATGTTTTCACAATCCCCAGTACAACAGTCTCACCACATTATTATGCCTTTCAGCATACAGTCCTTCTGCTATTAGTATGTCACACCCAGCAATGAGGTGTGTGACTGTTTCCAGTTTGGTTTTACAAAACCTACATTTGTCTGTTTCTCCCACATGTTCAATGGACTTGTAAACCAGCATGTACGTAGACCACTGTATTGGGCTGCCAATATTAACCTTTCATCTCTTGGTTTGAATTCACCTCTCCTTAACCATTCCTGCATTTGTTCCTGATCGGCATGAGGTTCTTCCTGAAGGTTTCTATATTTGCCACTATATTTATGATTTTTCCACATTTCTTTCCTTTTCATCTGGTCATTCACCTTATATTCTTTCTTTTGTTTTTTTGGCACATTCAGTTGCTCGATGGTTTTTATCTACTTCTGGTTTGATTTCCATTCCTGCCTGACATCGATATGCTTCTGCTAGGTTAAGCAAGGAAGTCATCTTAGATTTATTCTCCTCATGCTTCAAAACTTTCATATGTTTGGGTCTCGTGAGGTCAGCAGATATGTGTGCAGTCCCACAATTACAGACCTGTACATGTAATCAATTTCAAGGAGGCCCATCCCTCCTTTGGAATGGGGAATATATAATCTTGGTATGCACTGATTTTCATAGATCATCTGGTGAGCATGAAGCATCTTTTTTCTTTTAATATCTAATCTGTCCAACACGTTTTGGGGCCAATCAATCACTCTAAAACTGTAGGTTAGGACAGGAAGAGCAAATTGGTTTATAGCTTGGGTTTTGTTCCTGGAAGTCAATGCTGTTTTCAGGATTAATTTAAGTCTTCTAAGGTACTCCTTACTAAGTTTTATATGCATTTGTTTATGTTTTATTGTCGATCCTTCATCAATTCCCAACTATTTATACACTCCCTCTTGCTAAAGTTCTTCTATATCACATTCTTGTCCCAAACTGATGTTTTCCTGCTTTAAAGGTTGCTGTTGCACATTTATCAAGGTCAAATGACATTCTAATATCATCTGAAAAAGTTTTGACAACCTGCAGCTGTGCTTTCAGTTCCTCATCTGATGAGCTATACAGTTTTAAATCATCAACAAATAGAAGATGAGATGTCTTTAGACCTTGTTGTTTTCTAGGAGCCAAATTGTAGATATGGCCTAGGCTGTTAAGTAACAGCTTAATGGGTTAAGGGCAAGGCAGAACAGCAACGGTGATGTAGAGTCAACCTGGAATATCCCCCTTTGAATTTTTATTCCTGAAAATCCCTTCCTATATATATCTAAACATATGATTTAGGCGACCAAGAATAAAATAAAAACAAATAATAGTGAATCTTTTGTAGTTGATCATTACATAATAAATGGTCGATTAAACAAACAGTTAAAGACTGCTATCTAACTCATTATCATACAATCAGAGTCTGAAATGTAAAGGTAAAATAAGCCCCCTTGTCCAGCAAAACTTTATCTATAGTTTTCTTTCAGAGATTTACAGACCTACATGCTAATACACAAAACTTTAATTCATTCTCACTGCCATTATGGAATAACCACATATGCATAGCTACTGAGCTCCCTGCTCATTATTTTTCATGTATTTTATATGATCTTGCACTCTTAGTTTAAGCATTTTGTCTTAATTTTAGTATATGCTGAATCCCATTTGCAAAATACAGATAATGCTAAACCATGTTACATGAAAAAATCCCAAGTATATTGTATAATTATTACTTAATACAAGCTTTACTGATAATGAAGGAACACGTAGCTCTCTTTGTGTTAAGTTACTGTTGCTTTAATTCTTGCTAGTGGAACTTCGGCTGCAGAAGGCCCAACATCTCTCCTGACTTCCAGATTTCAGCACATTTCTTGCCAGGCTGGGCAAACGTACCCCTTAGGGACATCAGCACATTCAATTTGTAAAGCAGGCATCTATCTGTACCAAATTACATCTTTTTTGTCCCAGTTTGCAATGCATGCATCCTGTTACAGCATCTGTTATCAGGTGGTGTTTAACCTGCTGTGGCACTCCTTTCAGCTAAGTGCTCCAGTGGTAAATGTTCTTGCATATTGTCAGTGTTAGTTGTGTAGATGAGACTTGCATTGCATTTTACAGGGTTTGGATATTTTATTATGCTTCAGGGTTTGTCCATACCTAAGAAAGAAGAAAAGTGTTCTTTTACTAGGTAAATTCTATACCAAGATTATCATTACCTTTTTGTGTATTCTGGCTAGGTCCTGAACATGATATTGAAATCTGTAGACTAAGCCAGAGCTTTAGTTCTAAATCATTGCATTCCTTGCAGCACTATGTAGACAGGAAGAGGCTTGAAGCTTTGAATCCTGCATTCTTGGTATTTGGAATTTGCTCCCAGCTTGAATGTCCTCCCACAGAAACAACCGGTGAAATGAGTTAAGGAGACAAAAGCCAGAGACTCAAGAGATGCAACACTAACGTTTGCATTCCTTCCCAGCATGATGAAGCAAACCTGGTAAGGTGATTTGCAATTTTCACCCATGCATCTCAGGTGTTTACAGCCTCTAGTGAAGCTCCTTTGAAAGGCACCATACCTGCAGATCAGTGCATATCCGACTATGAGAAGGGCCATCATATGAAACTCAGACTAGACTCTCTAACCTCGGAATCCACTAACAAAGCTATTTTCATAGTTTCAGAAGTAGAGAATGAATATCCCATAATATTAGTAATGGAGAACATCAAGGCAAGAGATCCATGATGCCCATTCCCAGGTCCTACCTAGATGACACAAAAACTCATAGTATAGGATGGTCAGTCCTAACTATCTGAAGTTGATTGGATCTTGGATACCTGGCAGATCCTCTGCTCCTGTCAGGCTATTTCTCAGGAATGGCACTCCTTGGCTCAAAGGTTCCTTAATGTTCTGTAAAGCCTGCAGCCAAATGCAGATCAAACTTTAGGTTTTAGCATTCACGCTAAGTGGAAAAAAGGGAACTTGCATCAGAGGGCAATGATAGTTGTTCAGAGAGTGAAAGGGAAGAATTGTGATAGCCCTCCCAAATGTCTTTCCCTTGATATGACACAGACACTGATGACAGCAACTCCTCTGCTTCACCCACATAGGAAACCTTATTTGGATGTACTGTTTGCAGAATGAAAGACCACTTAATACGGGAAACCATAGATATATTAGATAACTCAAAAAGATACTTTGACATGCTGGACCTGGACATCCCTAATCCTGCTGCAATTCCTTCAGTTTTAGGAGCTCTAGATGATGACTTCTTAATTGCCTCTATAAGGAATGGTACACCAAACCCCAGCTCCCTAAAAAGCCTGATAGGTTTACATTTCTCAAGAGTCCCATAAGTTTCTTTTAACCCATATATCGTTGAGTTGGGTACATACCTGGTTATATGGAAGACCTCAGAGAATCAAAGTAGAAGGACACTTTTCAAACTGGATTCATATAACATCAGGATTACCACAAGGATCAGTTCTGTACCAACTTCTGTCTAATTTTGTGTTTTCTACATTACCAACATTTAGAAAGTATTGGATATCAAAATATGCTGATGATATCAAAACTGTGGCTTATATATCATCCATGGAAGTCTATATTTCAATATTTTTTGCATCTTTGAATGAATGTTTTTAGGGTAAATGGTTTAAACACAAATTATAATAAATGTGGTACTATTGTTATATTATTATTATTGGGACTTAAAAGCAATCTTTCTAAACAGCAAATATTGTCTAGACTACCTGCTGTTAAATCCATGCCTCAGCAAGCCCAAAGGTACTCAGAAAAAACACCAAACACCATACATACCATCACTCTCAGTGGAACCCCAAACAATACGCCCCTAAGGCAAGCGACCACACCTCCCAGGACTCTCATCATAGGGGACTCCATTGTAAGATATACTGATGCCCCTCTAACCAGGCTGAACAAGGAAAAGAGAACTTGTTAGCTGCTTATGTGGCACCAGGATCCACCAAATCACACATGCACTCAAGTCATTATGCCACAAGTACCAGTATGAGTCCATCATAGTTCATGCAGGTGTAAATGACCTGAGATGTACTTCCCTGGACTATATGAACTCAGACATTATGGACCTTTTAGACTATGTGTCTGTGGCTGGTATGAGCCTGGCACTGAGTGGCATATTACAATCACTGATTTCAACAACTGGCTGTCTTTCTGATGTTATTCTAAGGGGATTCAATATTTGTCATCTTAAGAGGACATTGTCAACAGACTGCATTGCTTTGCCAAGGATGGTCTGCAAGTTCCCCTGTAGGCATTTAAATGCTGGCTAAGGCTTTGTCTGCCCCCCCCCCCGTAGTGCCTTTTTAGGCAATGCCAAATTAACAAACCTAACAATATAACAAAATCAACTCAACAGAAACTCAGTGTGTTATTGCTCAATACAAGGAGCCTAAGTAAAAAAATAAATTCCCTCCAAGCCCTCCTCACACTTGAGAATATAGATATCTGTGTAGTTAGAGAGACATGGTTTAAAGTGACAGAGAGTACCCTGGCAGTACAATGTTTCAGTGCCTTTCCCACTCTTAAACCAGTAGCTGCACAGACAAGGGCTAAAGGTTGAGGTGACTCAACATATGTCAGTAACAAGCACATGTTTAGGGTGGTCAAACAGCATGACATGATGGAGTTCCTGCACTTGTAGATCGCCATAGACAAAACCTGTTCCATATCCTACCAGCTATAGGTCAGCCATCTTTTCCCAAGCATCTCACAATGCATACTTGGACCTACTGGAGATACTTACCATCCAACCTAATACCCTATTTGTGGGAAATTTTAAATCTAAGTGGCCTCAGATCTACAGGCACAGATATTCCTGGACTTCATAATACAAAACATCCTTGACCAAATACTGAATATTCTCACTAGAGGCTCCAACATACCAGACCTCATGCTCACAAATATGGGAGAACACTGTACCCTCATCCAATGTCTCGGCCTCCCTGGTAAGGTCATATCACAAAGCCTTCTCCTTCGAAATTAAAATCAACTCCATAATCCCATTAAAACAAGTAACAGGAACTATTCCAGGGTAAATTACATTTTATTAAGTTATCATTTGTCAAAATTCAATGCCTTTTAAACCATGAGAGCACAGCAGACTATGCTGAATTGCTCTCAGAAACTCTGACAACAATGTCAATGACTGCACAGAGGTGGCAAAAATCAGGAAGGGTAATTCCCATAAAGATAAAAACTCTCTCAGAAAAAGTAAATGGGTAACTAAGAGGACTAATTATATCAAAGTCAACTTTGAGTTTAAGATATTCTTCCAGGTGAAAGATATAAGCTATAAGACCTTCTACAGCTATGTCAGAAACCTCAAGAGCAGCTCACAGCAATGTGCTTAACTGGTGGTTAATGGTGGGACATTCACCAGTCCTGGTGATACAGCAAACCTGTTACCAGACAAATTCAGTTCTAACTTTACCCCTTCTCACCTGCAAGCATCCTATAATAATACTCTCAAACATAGCCCTTCCAACTATAACTAGGGAGTATGTACTGGCTACACTCACTAAAGCCAAGATCATGGCATCAACATGCCCCAATACCATCCCAGGATGCTTCCCAAATAGTCTAAAATAAGATTTATCAGAACCCCTGGAGTCATTGTTTAACTATAGTCTTAAAACAGGCTTTGTGCCATGTGAATGGAGGACTACAATGGTCATCTCCCTCTATCAGGGAGGACCTTCAACCAATCCTGAATACTACAGACCCATTAATTTGACTACTCTTATTTGGAAAGCCACGTAAAGAATTATCATGGACATTATCAACAGACAGAACAGACCTCCAGACACTGGATCTGTTCTAGTTTGGCTTTGTCAAAGGATCTTTATGCTTTCTAAATGCGGTGAACGTTTTTGAAATGATCACTAAGGCAATGGATGAGGGGAAAATTGTGCATACTGCCTACCTAGATCTGGGTAAGGAATTTGATACAAAATCCCACTCAGGCATTATCAATAAACTTGCAGAACTAAGTGTAAACTCCTTTATAACATCCTGGATAGCTGGATGGCTTACTAATAGGACCTAGAAGGTTAGAATCAGTGAGGCCACCTCCACAAAGAGGCTGGTCAGCAGTGGAATCCCCCAGGGATCTGTACTAGGCCAACTCCTCTTTGGAATCTACTTCTCAGATGTCAAAGCCAATGTCAAAAGCCTCTGGCTAACCAAGTTTACAGATGAGTGCAAACTGGGAGCAGCCACTGAATCTTACCAAGATGAGAACACCCTTCAGAAAGATCTAATATAGACAAACTCTTGGTGTCAAAGCTATGGCTTAAAACTTCATTACAAAGACATGCATTATAGTGCCTTTTGGGAAGTGTGCCATGCCAGGTAACTAAGTCATTAATAAAACACTCTTAAATGTTGATTCATTAGTTAGAGATCTGGGAACTCATGTAGATAGTAACCTAGAGTTCAACCAACATGTGTCCAAGGTAGTAAGAAAATGGTTCTATGTTGCTCAACTTATAAGCAAGGGCATGGCATCTACATTCAGAGACATCGGCATACCACTGTACTCAACCTTCATCAGGCTCATCATAGACTATAATGCCCCTGTCGTTGTGTACCTGACCAGACACATGCAGCAGCCGGAACATCCACAAGAGTTCCTTACAAAAAGAATACTGGCAGTAAACACATCATCCTACCCTGATTGCTGCAAAGTTCTGTCTCTTTACTCAGTGGCATACAGACTTCTGAGAGGTGATCTTTGTCTGGCATACATGGCATCCATGGACCCTGGTTTGATAAATCTTTTGTACATATGCAAATCAAACAGTATCAGAACTACTAGATTAGAAGACCTAAATGTTGCTTGAATCATAAATAGGACATGCAGGAGGGACAGATATGTTTCTCAGAGAATTCCCATTCTGTGGAACAAGCTCCCCATCCATGTGAAGCAGAGTTCCTCCCTAACCCTATTTAAAGGCAACTTGGACCAATGGATCGGTAATCAGAAATTCACCCGTGGTCTGGCTCCTAAGTCTCTGATGGACAGAGGCAGTCAGTAAATCACCCCATTTAGGTCACATTTGGGTTGCATGGCTAGTCAGTGGTGAAACTATTATTGTTTCAATAAAAACGGACTACTCCGTCTCTATTGGAGACCATAATTTAGTTAAATATTTACTTATAAAGAATTTGTGTGGTTATAAATAGTTCTCTGACATTCAAAACTAATGCAACTACAACAAAAACTAAAACAATGAGAGTAATAGTTTTGATTCACAGAATTTTAATGTCTAAATCACAAACTTTGCAAATAAAATTATTTGTTTCATATGTTAGACCTATCACTGAGTGTAATTTGTTTTTTTAACTCTTCTCAAGGTGATTTGCTTATCTTAAAAGTCTTCAAAGAAAATTTCCAAGACAAATTATATGCTATAATGCATACCTTACAAGAACATTTGAATTTTTTTGGATAATTTTCAATCAACTGTAAGCTAATGAGATGCAAACTTTTAAGCTTTGTTTATCATTTAGAGCTTTATTTTATGAGGAATTGAGAATTCTGTTAAATATACAGGAATTACAAAGTGAGCAGTCCTTGAAAGGGAGTACTTTTTCCTATAGGAGAGCTACATGTGATACACTAAGAGGAAGAAGATTTGTATCAGAATCCATTGTTAGAATGTGGGAAAAATACAACTAACAAATGCAGCCAACTTTAGAAATGTTTACGACTGCATTAAACACTTGGGTTGGCCCCTTGGCTTATTCATTTAAGCCAGAGACTTTGCTCTGATATGGACCACAGAGAAAGTGTGAAAGCTTGAGAAACCCCTTATAAAAATACTGTGGTGGATTCATCAATGGTGTCTATGGACAGTATCATTGAAAGCCTTCTGTAGGACAGATTGGTGAAGAAGGTATAGACAACTGACACTCTGACCTTCAGAGCAACTAACTGACAGACACACATGACCAACTTTCAGACTGGCTTATTTGACTAGCTATGGGAGATGATTGGGAAGGTGCTTGAAGAGAATCTGAGAGAAAACTTTTGGATTTCATCCAGACATTTGGTTACCTGGGTCACAAGGCTAAGTACTTGAAATGTAAGTATAATGCTGTGGGGTCTGTTATTAGGAGACATGCCTGGCTGAGGCTACAGTCTCTGCCAGTGGATGTCAAAATGAAGCTCCTTAATGCACATGTTGGCAAGGGTGTGTTCTTCAGGAACCCCAAATGTGAAGAATTCAAAAAATTAGAAGAAAGGGGGAAGGCTGTGCAGTCAGTGAAGCAACTTTTTTAGTCCCATGTCATCATGGTATGGCAGGAACTATTCACTGAAGTCTGGGTCCTTCTGTCACAGATAAGGGAAAGGTAAGCAGGAGAAGAATAAAAAGGGACAGTGCAAAGGAAATGCCAGGGAAACCAAAAGGAGCAGTCTGGGAGACCCCAGGGCCTAGTCCTCAAAAGGAAGCAGATCTGACTGTGTCCTAGACCTGTCCACATCTCTTTGTGCCCACCCTAAGGATAGCAGGAAAGTATTCCAATAAATAAGAACTTGGGAAAGCATAAACCAAAACAAATGGGTGTTGTAAATAATCTCTCATGGTTACAATCTTTAGATTTTAATAAAAAAACAAGATGTCAGGAATCTATCCCCAGTGCCAAAGTATCATCCACAGATGCTTTCTCATATTTACGGATGGATGTTCCCACTTCAGTTTACCTTTTTTCTGTTTACATTAGCAACTGCCTCCAGAGTATCTGGATCCAATAGTTGCATATTGCAGAAATAAGAGCATTCACATTTATCCCTACCTGGATGACTGCCTCATACATAGTACATCCCAGGAGGATGTGGAGAAGGATCTGCAATTTGCAATGAAAAGTTTTCAAAACCTAGGATTTTCTTTCATCATCCCCACATTAACTCTCATATCTTCCAAAAGTAATGATCCCGGAATCTTTGCTAGACTCCAACAACCAGGAGGCCTACCTCCATCGGGATAGAGTGGAATCCCGGCATAAGACATCCAAACCCTGAAAAACAAAATGGTGGCCATCACCAGGAAAATGACAATGGAATTCACAGCCTGTAAAATGTTAAGGTCCCCTTTGACAAGAATTCTTATGAGTAAGCTGAAGTGTCATCTAAGAAGCAAAAGGAGCAAACACTCTCAATGCTTTTTAGGAATTGATTTCTATGCTACCTTGCATTGTAAAGAAGCCAGAGTGGTGGTGCATACATTCCAGACAGATCCAGGAGCTTCTGTATAAAGAGGAGAGCTATAGTCAGGCCATAACCATAGATGCTTCAGACCTAGGCCAGGGAATGCACTTAGGAGGCCTCATGGTACAAGGCTTCTGGTATGCAGCTCTGAGAAAGAAGCAAATACATGCAAAAGAAATAATGACTTTGTTTCAGGCACTCAAAGCTTTCCAGCTCATTATGAAAAAAGGAATCTTGCAATTGACAACATGCAACAGGGCTGGAAATCTTGCAGCTGAATTGTGAGATCTCATCGTCTGTAGTTTTAATATCTTTGTAAATCCTAGAATTCAAAGCTTATTGTTGTGCTGGGTTTAACTTACCCAAAGGAGAAGAGCACTGATTTGTTATTGGATTGGATCAGACAGAAGTATACTGTTGGAGTAGTTCAAGAAGGTGCGGTGTTAGTGAGGATACATCAACAAGTTTTCTGACCCCTGATGATCTGGTTAAGTATCTGCACTAGGTAGTGAACATTTGATAAGTCTGGGAATAACTGAATATTCCCAAACTTTGTGGTATATCGGCTCTAGTTAGCTGACTGATAGTGGAAATCACTCATCAAAAAGGAAATTTTATTTATGCGTAATTCAGTAAGCAGTGAAGGTGACCTATAGAAGGCTATGAATTGATAATTTGACTAACTTGTAGTAATTTAAAGGTTAGTATGTTCAGTATGTTCTGTTTGTGGGTCACAGGGAATAACTGAGATCTCTGACAAATACTAATAAACCCCCTTGCATTTTTCAGCAGGTCTGAACATGTGATAGGCACTGAAACCCAGTTCACAGAGTGTTGTATTTACACTGAAATGAAGTGCATGTCACAGTACATATATGGATATACTCAAGTTACAGGAGAACATTGAGGACTGGCCATTTATTCTAAAGGCTGGCATTGAGCGGAGCATTCTTGATCTGGTCCACACCTGAAATGTACCACAAGTCCTTTGCTATGTTGGATTGTCCAGAAGGTGGACTTTGCCTGAAAAAACAGTATGGAGGCAGCAAGTGTTTTGGTCAGCATGCAGAATCAATGTAATGAATGGTGCAGCTTATTACTGGTAAAGCAAATTTGGCTGCTGGTCATCTCATCTAAAGCTGACATATTGGATCTTCCTAGAATGACACCAGCATTATAGTCAGTTTTTTAATTGTCTTCTCTTTATATTTAGGCATAATTCTGGGGGAGGGCTAGATTCCACAAAGGGATAGAGTCTTGTCTGACACATGCATAACAAGTCCTGTTATGTTTCTCTGCAAAAAAATAAAAAAAAATAAAAAAGGCAGACCAACTGGGCAAACCAGCAAAAAACAGCTTTTATTAAATACAGCCAAGTGCTTTTGTCTAACCAAAATAGACTTCATCACTTAATTAACACTGAAATATCCACTCTTAAACACCCCACCAATCACATGATCACAAAGCAAAATGAATTTAAAAAGACATAGCCCTCCTAACAAGTATGATTATTGATAGATAAAAACATATAAACAAACAGAAATAACCCACACTGGAACCTCCTAAGTAGGAAGCATCACAGTTATTTAAGTAACCTGGATGAGAAGGAGTGGGATTTAAGGAATGGTCTCAAGGGCACAAGTTTAAGGTTTATATTTCCTGATTAAGGTGGGGGTCTTGTTATAATGAATCAATTGGATTATGAGCATCAAGTTTATAATATTCTGTATGATGATTTTTATGCGAGACCTCTATTAATGAGGTCAATATTTCTTATCATAAAACTGACATTTGTTTAAATGATATGCTTATGCAAGGTCAAATAAAGACAGTGGAGTACAAGTTTATGTTTGTTGATTTCCCAACAATACCTACAATATTTCGCCTTCCTAAAATATACAAGGACATCATTGATCCGCCTTTTAGGCCTATCATGGATGTTGGACATTCCAAAACTAGCTGTATAGCGAGATTTATCAATAACCAGTTGAAATCATAAGTGATGGATATTTCCCACCTTTATAAAGATTATTAAGATTTTTTGACAAAATGCCAAAAAATTGAGGTTGTACTGGCTTTCATTTTTATTACTATCAATGTCAGGGACCTGTTTAGTTGTATTCCACATGACCAGGGTGTTGGGTGTCTTTCTGAGTATTTGGCTTTTAATATGAAATTAGCCCAAGACAAAGTGAACACGTTAAAAACCCTTATGGAACTGGTTCTTGACAACAATTATATTTTTTTCATGGACATTACTTCAAACAAACTTCAGGTATTGCTATGGGGTTAGCCTGTAGGCCATTATTTGCTAATGTTATCATGTCTGCTTGGGAGAGTAAATTCCTTTTTTGTTGCAAATATTCCAACATATTCATTTATATACCTGATATTTGGATGACTTATTTGTGGTATGGACAGGCCCTGTGGAATGTGTACCTTTATTTATTACATATATCAATGATACAACTTCATTTTTGAAATGTATTTATTCTGTTGGTCAAGATTCTATTGATTATTTGGACATTACTTTAATTAAGGACCCTATTACTCATTCCATTTCTTCTACTGTGTACAGAAAACCAACTTATTCACACATACTTTTCCATTTTATTAGTAACCATCCTTTTCATCAAAAATGGGCCATTGTTAAAGGCCAGATTATTAGGGCTGCTAGGATGGTTTCTAAGTTTGATGACTTTTTGGATGAATGCAATGTTTTGTGTGGTATGTTTCTGAATAGAGATTATCCTGTTGCTTTACTTAAATGTGTTATGAATGAAGTGGTGGATAAAAGAAGGTCTAATTTTTATTGTCCTTTGCTAGGGCCTATTATTTCTAGTTCCAATTTGAATTTGATATCCCATCATGAAGGGCAAGCTTTAGGCTTATTGGAGACTAATTTATGTAATGATTTTAATGCTCCACTTCCATCTGATATTATGGTTCAATACGCTTTTTCCTCTAGGAATTCTATCATTGATTATAGCCAATCATTTATTACTACTTTTAATTTGGATAGTAGTCATATAGTTTCTATTTTTTTAAAAAAATGGCAACTTTTTTTCTTACCATAAGGATACAGACTTAGTGGCAGTAAAAAGTTTATACACTGCAGCCTATTGGCTTCCTGACTTATATGAGTATTGTAGAGTTGTGAAGGTGGATTGCAGCTGAGGCTTTTTTGTACTGACTTTCAGAAGTTTGGAAAGTAATTTTTTTACAACTTCAGCATGTGTTGGCTTAGTGTGATCTTGTGGAGGTATGAGTCAGTTTGTGTGTCACTTACCAGTCATCTGTGTAAATGAGAGAGTGGCCTACAGGTTATATGGATAACTGTGCCTCTATCATCCTATACTAGTCTAGTTGTAGTGGATTGTAAGTCAGCATTAGGCAGCCCCTACACGGTCGTAGAATACCAAGTGCAAAATTATGTGGCCAGTATAAGGGATAGAGGTATACTGGGCTTCCAGTGGGTAAAATTACAGAGGTCAAGAGGGCAAGAATGATATATTTAAAACCAATTTATTTAGAAGCCAGAAAAAGCAGCAGAGCATCTTGCTATGAAACACAATTTATAAGATACACTTAAAAGTCACAGCTAGTGAGAAAATGCAAATTAAAATGCAAATGAAAACTAAAGTAGACAGAATACCCAGAACAACAGGAATTTCATGCTCACACTAGAAGAAAAAAGTCAAAAAGTGTCCCAGATGAACAAAGTCCTCGCATAATAATCAGTATTAATAGATTTGTAGTAAATGCACTATTGATGCACTTAGATGGAATTGGATTGAATAAAAATACTTCCCTGGTGCCATTTGAGATAGTAGCAAGGTCAAAACTAGTTAGAACTGGTCAGCACAATAGTAACATGCAGCAAGGAAATGCAGCACAGAGCAGCATAGTCAAAATGAGCATCATGCTCTGTTATGCAGCACAGTTTATAAGCTACACTTAAAAGTCACATCCAGCCAGGAATAAAATGTAAATTAAGCCTCAACCAAACAAAATGCCAGAGCATCAGTAGATTTCCTACTCTCACTAAAAAGAAATCTAAAATGTGGCCAAAACAAGCAAATCTCTGACACAATAATCTGTGTTAACAGATCCCACATCTATATCATCCACACCACACTTACTATAACCTTATATAGCTTATCTTTTACTTCCTTATACTTTGTCTCCTATTCCTCATATAACATTTTTTCTAAAGTATATTCAGGAAATGTTCATGTCTAATTTCTAAAGAATTATTTCCCCTCAAAACTTTCAGTCTGTCACAAATTAATAAAGCATGCTGTAAACATTGTAATTTTACTGGCAACATACCCAGTATTAACCTCCATAAAATATTCTACATCTCATCAATATCTTTAAATCTTACCTGTCTATCTTTACTTGCTCATTTCCTATCTCTGCTAGTCTGTTCCATGTTTTTTCATAATAATGACGTTCCATCATATTCTCATACCATTCCCATCCGTTTATGAACTCCCCGCAATATCTAGCTTCCACATGACTTATCTTACACATGCATTCTTCTGCTACATAGTTCATATATTTTTGTTTCCTTTTTTTTATATACTCTTTCCTACACTTGCTTATATCTTGGCCATAATAATTCTTTTACTAAATTATTTCCCTTTTCAGTGCTTTCTCCTATATCAAATACTCAAAGCTAGATGTAATATTGGGTCAGTTAGCTCTAATTCCCACTCTTTTTTAGGAATATAGTATTCTTCTGTTAATCTGGAGCCCTAAGCACATACAACCTCCAGTTCTAAAAGTACGTTTTCTTTTTTACTTGGAATGATATACACCCTCTGCTTAGTATCCCATCTTACGTCACAGTACAGACTGTATTAAGTACACATCTGATGTTATCCATGTCACTATTCCTCACTCTTGGGTCAAAGGATCCGACATCAGATCCAAGCCAGCAACTTATCAGACAGATCTTAGGCTCAAGCTCCTCCCACTCCCATAATCCCTCCCTCTAACTCCTCTGATCTTGTTTGTCATGCTGAGCCCTCTTCTAGAGGTCAGTGGAGAGGGTTTAATGGCAGACACTGCCCCAGAGGCAGAGGGGGTCTGCAAAATCAGGGCACCAAGGAACCTTTCTATGAGAAGCCCTCCCAGTGCTCCTGATGTGCTGCCCGACTGTCCTGGAGGCAGTCGGGGGTCATTTGTCATTGCACCTTTTGGCCGGGCAAACATTACAATAGATCACTGGCTGCTAAACATTATTTCCAGGGGCTATTTCATTCCTTTTCACAGCCTCCCCCTCCAATCAGGAAGTGCCTCCCTGATGTGCCACCCCATCAGAGGGAGTTAGCTCAGCAAGAAGTGCTCAAACTTCTTCAGAAGAGAGCCATCCAAGAGGCCCCCCAGGACAATGAGAATCCGGAGCATACTCTCACTTCTTTTTGGTGCAAAAGAAGATGGGTGATCTACTTCCAATACTGGATCTAAGAGTGTTAAATCTCTCCATTAAGAAGTCCAAGCTCCAGATGGTCACTGTCCAATCTATCGTGCCTCTTCTGCACAAGGATGATTGGATGTGCTTTCTGGATCTCCAGGATGCATACTATCATATAAAAATAGACAAGTGCTCCAGGAGACATCTCTGCTTTTGTGTAGGGACCAATCATTACCAGTTCAGGGCCCTGCCCTTTGGTCTTACTACATCCCCCCGGTTGTTCTCCAAGTGCAAGGCAGTAGTGGCAGCTCACCTGAGACTGCTGGGATTCCAGGTGTTTTGTTACCTCTATTATTGGCTCCCCACAGTTCCCACCAAGCATTGACTGGTCACAGCTACTCAGTACATGCTTTGCTGTTCGACCAGTTAGGAATCACCATGAATCTACCCGAATCAAATTTGATTCCATCCCAAAACTTGGGGTTTATCAGAATTCAGCTGGACACTGTGTCAGAGATTGTGGCATTACCTCTCAGGTATGTTCATCTAATTAGCTCTCATGTTCAGTGCCTCCTAGATCTGTCTCATCCTCAGCACCTTAGGGTGCATGGCGGCAGCAATCTATCTGGTGCCGTTAGCCAGGTTCTACATGAGGGTTCTGCAGTTGACTCTAACAGTCCAGTGGTCTTCTCTTTCTCATCCAGTGATGGACTCAATCCATCTCACCCAGTGTTCAGGTATCACCTCCTTTGGTGGAGTCAGTATCCCAATCTCCTTGTGGGTAAACCATTTTCTCTTCCTCCCCCCAGTGCCACCATGACCATGGATGGTTCCCTGTTGGGGGTGGGGGAACATTACCAGGGAAAGATGGTCCAAGGTACATAGTCTTTTGCAGAGACCAAACTGCACATAAACATACTGGAGATAAGAGCAGTTCTTCCCATGTTGCAAGCCTTTCAGGACTGCCTCCCTCTGGGTACCATTGCAGTTCACACAGACAACATGGCGGTTGTGTGGTACATCAACAAGCACGGGGGCACATGCTCTTATCTACTTTGCTGGGAGGCCATGAGGATGTGGGAATGGGCAATGTCCTCTAGGTGCTTTCTCCTTACAACACACATTCCCAGGGAGTCCAATGTGCTAGCAGACAGACTCAGCATGGCCATCCTGAGCCCTCATGAGTGGTCCCTGAATCCCACAGTGGCGAGAGAGATTTTCCTTCACTGGTGTCATCTGAGCTGTGATCTGCTTACTTCCCCTCACAATCACAAATGCAGCTAGCATTTTGCCCTGATTCCCTCAGTCAGAAGTCTCCCAGGGATGCTGTAGTTCATGATTGGCCTCTGAGTCTTTTTTATGCCTACCCTCCTACTCCTCTCATTTCCAGAGTGCTTCAGAAAGCTTGACGCCTCAAGGCCACTTTGATCCTCATCGTCCCCTTTTGGCCTTGGCAGGTGTGGTTCCCCCTCCTACGGTCTCACCTGAGGTACCCCCCTTGGGTACTAGATCCCCTTCTGGATCTGATTTCTCACCCCTTCCATCTTCTGATCCTGAACCTTCAGACTCTTTCTTAGTCTGACTGCATGGTTTGTCTACTTCCCATAATTCTAAATCGGCCCAGCCTTACATCGCCCATCAGAGACATTATTCTGGCCTCTCAGAAGGCCTCCACTAGAAAGGTCTATGTTAGTAAATGGAAATGGTTTGCTATTTGGGCCAAGCAGCAAAATCTGAAACATTTCTAATCTCCCATTCCAGACATCTTATTATTCGTATCTTCACTCTTTTAGGACGGAGCTAGTTTTTCTACAATCAAGCTGTAACTGGCGACCATTTCTAATTTCCATGTTTGCGAGGAACCTACTTTTTCTTCTCGCCTGTGTAAGTTCTTTTTGGAAGGTGTTTTCCTGCTTCAGTCTCCTGTCAAAGATCCTTCTCTGCCTTGGTACCCTTCCTTTGTGCTGCAATCTCTTACACAGAGTCCCTTCAAGCCTACTGCAACTTGTGATATGAAATTTCTATCGTGGAAGATCACTTTTCTGGTAGCCATATCATCGCAAAGAAGTTGCAGGCTCTTTCTATTATGTCTCCATATATGGTATTTCATAAAGATGGAGTGGCTCTCCGGACAAACCCCTCCTTCATACTCAAGGTAGCCATTTTTCCTCTCCAACTTCTCCAATAAAGATAAATATTTGCTCCATACTCTTGACAATAGACAACTATGATTCTACTTGGACAGGACCAAGAGCTTCTGCAAATCTGACCAGCTGTTTGAGACTTTTTCTGTTAACAGACAGGGTTGGGTGGTATCTGAGATCACTATATGTCATTGGATTTCAAAATGTATTTCCACAATCTATTTTTCTAAAGGTTTGTCATTACCTGGTCCAGTCAGGGCTCATTCCACTAGATCTGTGGCTACATCAGCTGCCTTTTTGGCCCATCATTCTTTGGATGAGATTTGTGCAGCTGTCACCTGATCTACTTCTCACACTTTCATCATTCATTATAAGCTTGAGAAAGTTTCCAAGAGCAGAGCTTCTTTTGGCTCCACAGTTCTTCGGCATGTCCTTTCATGAGGCCACCCATGGTTTTATGGCAGCTGGGGACTTTGACCCAACAGTGAGGAATAGTGACATGGATAACATCAGATAAAGAGTTGAGTACTTATCATAACTTGGCATATGTGTTATCCTCTGTCATTCATCATCCCTATCCCTTCCTCCTTCCCCCATCCTGTGGGACCTAGAGGAAGCAGAGAGGTCCTGTATTGTGGTTAAGGTCTACCTTACCTATTTTCTAGCTCTAGAGAAAACTCGTTTTGAGGGGTTAGAGGGCAGCAAGGGATTATGGGAGTGGGAGGAATTGAGCCTAAGATCTGTCTGATAAGTTGCCAGCTTGGATACAATGTCGGATCCTTTGACCCAAGAGTGATGAATAGTGACATAGGATGCCACAATTATGGTAAGTACATAACTCTTTTTTTCCTTATAAGACATTTTAAATGCTTTCCATATAACCACACATTTCCTTATTTCTTCTAGTACATCATGCCTTTGCTCCTGCGCCACCTCCTGTATTCCAACTCTAATTCTCAGACTCCTTACCTCTAGACTACTAAAATCTAAAGTATACTAACCACATCACAATATCCTTTACTGTTACCTATTTAACCATGTTTGTTTGTCTTTTTGGCTTTTCCTGGTTAGGGGTCGCCACAGCGGAACTCCGTCTGCTAATGACTAGCAATAGATTTTTATGGTGCCACGTTGCCAGCCCGATGCCCAACCTTCAGTGAAGGCATGCCCATTCACGCATGTCTTTCGGAGGCCACCCGACCATGGGGAGGACATGCAGACTCCACACAGAAGGCACTCCAGTCCTTCCAGCTACTTAATAATGCCTCTCAATCATCTTCTATTCTTACTCACCACAAGAAAAATCATTAATATAATTTTATTTCTTTTATTTGATATTTGTTTACTGTTAAAGTCCAACTGGGCATAGAACCTATTTTCAGTGGATCCTTGAGCAGAAAAGCCCCAAGTTAATAAGCTGTGGTATTTTCACTTTTTCTAATACATCCATCTTGCTACTTATAACATACATTCTTCTAATACTGTGTTTAGTACTGATCCAAACAGTACCCCACTCAAACAGCAACCTTGTTTGACTCCTTTTTGTGCTTTTATCACCCATCCCATCCACCATTCACTACAACTCTGTTAGATGCATTATCATACACTCCATTCTCCACCTTAGTGATCCTAATAGCAATACCATAGCTTTCCAAAACACCTCACATTACTTCATGAGTTACATATTCAAATGCCTTTTCACACTGACACACTGATAACATGCTTTATCCCTTCTTATCATAAATACTTTCTAGCACCTCTCTAGTCACTTCCCACTTATCCAAAATAAATCAATATACACTCTCCCGGTTACTCTCCCCATCATTTCCTGCAATGTTTTATAAAAGATATTTATAATCTGTGTTGTTCTAAGTAATTGACCACCAGTTCCTAACATTATCTTCTCTATCTAGTGGCTGATAAATAAACATAACTACACACCTTCACATGCCCCCCCTTTTATGCCACCCCTCATCTATTCATTTGATATTTAACACAAATCTTCTGCTCTACTCTCTTCTTTTCATAGAATTCAGAAGATGTCTCAAGACCGAGAGCACCATTGTCTTTAATTTCCTGAAAATATTATGTAAAACTTCTATTAAAATTTCATTCGCCGGTTCACTATTTTCTTTACAAGTTAAAGTACTTAAATTTCCATCTCCTCTCTCTTTCAGCTCCCTTTTTATACAGCACTTTCATATATTCTTTATATATCTTCATCACAGGTTTGTAACCCACCACTGTCTGCCCTGTTATATTTTTTATCATTTCTTTCCTACTTTTTTCATATTTTACTCTTATGAAAAGGTGTCACTTCCTCCTTCTTACCATTTTCAATACATTTTTGCTAGACTGACATATTTTGAATTTTACTTTGCTTTACTCTATTTATCTCTGTTTCTCACAGCACATTTTTCTCTTCTTCCTGCAGAGTCTGCTCATATTCCATTAATACTTTCTATATTTTGATTTCTTTCTATACCATATCTCCTTTTCTACTTGAAAAATACTTTTTATATTTGACTTTATACATTACCCATCATGAAGGCCATGTGCTCTACAACTCCATCAGTGTCATAATTTCTTTGCACAACAATTTAATGTCACCCCCCATCTCTTCACTTGCCACTGCATTCAGTTTCCTTACTCCTCTTCTTTCCCTAGTCTCCGTGCTGTCATCACTGATTTCAACACATCATCTCCTTATGATCTCTAAAGCTAATATTAATCTTACCCTGTTGTATCTCTTGCAAATCTTCACGCTACAATCAGTTTCTGATCTAAGTGTACCTCTTTTGTATATATATTTTCTACTTTTCCCAGAACTAATTTTCCAAATTCCATTAAATCATAGCACATTTTTAAATCTTTTCCTTTTGTATTCTTCAAATTGTAATTCATGTTCATGGTTCATAGGTAAGTACTAGACTAGGTGCTCTGCTGGGCCATTTAAACCCTAGCCAAATTCACTGTCAAAGGTGATTCACACCCTGTGCCTTGTGTCTGACAGGCAAACACCTTAACCATCATGCCATCCCCTAACTTGGTCTTCACGTCTCCTGCTTCTACTGTGCTTCTCTTGGCTACCACATACTATTACATTTTCAGCTTCTCCTTTTCCTTCATTCCTAAATTTGCATATATTACAATTAACCTCACTTTTATTTCTTATTGTAAAGCACATGATACCATTCTCCTTGGTATACCTATAGTAGTGTTTGCATATATCCTTAGAAAAAAATGTGTTGCAATCCACAACATGAGTCCTTCCCAAAATTCAAAATAACACCTTTCTTCCTTAAACACTGTAGCAGCTCCTTCTGAATGTCCAATAAAAATATTGTGCCCACGCTTAATGCCATACACAAACTGAAAAGCTGTTAATCTTCTGACTTCATTAATTATACTGTTTACATTTAAGGATGTTTCCACAATATTATCCTTTTCCCCTTTTTGCAGTTTTTTGCTTGCTACTTAAGCTTTCTTTTCTTAACCTAATTTCCTACTTATTTTTTCTTTCATCCCAACCTGCTGTTGCATCACCTACCTCATTATCTGGAGTTTCATGCATATTAGTAGTCTTCAGATTATACTCATTCTTTTTAGAAGAAATATTAAAAAAAAAAATGTTTTTGATTCAGCCTCTTCAACAGGTCTATATTACAAGATCAAAACTTTAGTAAATCGAATAACTAAAGATCGATCTTGTAATATCGAAATCCAAAAACCTTGAACAGCCAATTTAATGCAGGGAAACACTTCCCTTGGTCATTATGTGGATTATGCCCTTTTCTCTAAGTTGCAGCAATCTTGGACTTGGTATATTTAGTTGGGGGGTGTGGGGGGCTATTGGGGGGTGTCGGGGGTGAAGCCCCCCACTTGAGTTGCGATTAAAAGGTTTTTTTTTCATGCAGCCAAGGGAAGTATTTCCCTGCGTTAAATTGGACGTTCAAGGTTTTTGGCTTTTGATATTACAAGATTGATCTTTAGTTATTCGATTAACTAAAGTTTCGATCTTGTAATATAGACCCTCTTCAACATTTGTTTTCCAAACTGTAGTATCAGTCTTTTTTAATTCAAGTTCAGACCCTTAATATGTTATTTGACCACTGACTACACATTTTTTTTCAAATATTATTTGAAATTATTCAAATGTTATCTCAAAGACTGCCTCTTTACAAACACGAGTAAGAGCTCTGTAATCTTTAATGCTAAATCCTGCATGGATATATCCTTCTTGGTTTCCTGTTGTCTATTTTTAATCAGATCCAAACCGAGTCATACTAAGTTCTTTTCAAGGACTGCATAATTTTATAAACAGATACAGATATGTTTGTGTGTGTTTCATGCTCCATAGTGTGGGAATTGTCAAATATGTTCAACATCTCACAGCAGTTTACATTACAAGTGTCACTAATCCACAATACTGCATTTGCCAAATGACTTGGGTCATGCCTGGAAAGAGTTCTTAGATCAGTACATGCATATGATTAGCAACATTTAATGAATAAAGTAAATAAATAAATATATGTTATCATAAATGCAAAAGTACCATGTAAACAGTTGTAAAATGAGGATGCTAAAGAGAATATGATACTAATTGATAGAAATAAAAGAACTACTAAGGTGTTTTTTAATTGACTAAGGAATTTACAGTACTAGCATAGGCTATAAGTAAAAAGAATAGTTAAGGATTCTAACATAAATTCAAAAACAAAATATAGGGCATCTTAAACAGGAATGCAAATGTTGTAGTAAATATTTTGAAAAGGAGCAACAAAACATCTATTCCTTGCACTCATGTAATAATATATCCAAATTTAAATTGTTTAAATCAAAGCCACTATACATGCCCAACTGGTCAGCTCTTTTCAAACATCCCTTAATATTTAGAAAATTAGTATACAAATTAGTATGTCACAATTTTGTCTACTCATATGGAACTGCAAACACAATATCTCTGTTAATTAATCCCTCTCCTACTTTCATCATTTCTACAAGATGTCCTGCCTCTACTGCTTGGCTTTAACTGAAGATTTTTTCTCATTTTATGGCAATTAAATTAAAAGCGATTAAATACTGGATAAAGCCCACATATTCAACTTTGCAAGTAAAATTAAACAGTAAAATCTACTGGTATAGTTAATATTTTAACATGTGCACATATCTAAAATTTCTTGTTGAAATTGTGATTTTTATCATGACAGTCAAAAATGCTTACTTATGCTAAACTAGATGCATGGAATTTTTTTTGCATCGTGGCTGACATAGTGTATTTACTTCTTTATTTCTGATTTCATAGGATCATAAGAGGTTACTAAGCTATTGCCTGAAGCCCTTATAAGCCTAGCCAAGAGTTTAGCCCATGTTTAGACACGTCAGCACCCAGGGCCCATCACATTGTGAGCTTTAGGGAGTTTGTAAAGTTATATTCGTGTGTCAGTTTTCCCAATTGTGTTTCATGCTAAGTTTCAGAAAGCATTAAGTCAGCATGTCTGTGGAGGGATATTTTTCTAGAGGTAGGTTTCTGTTCAGCAGTTGTGGTGTTGTCATAGTTGACACAGTGAGTCATTTGACTTTATGTAGCATAACAGTGTGCGCCTAGAGAGCAGGTCTAGAAACCTGATCATTTTGTTCTCAGTAGTTGTGAAGTAAGGAGCTATTTTGTGGAGAAAGCAGTTTGATATAAAGCATATATTTATTGGGTTTCCATTGTGAATTAGTGTTTTTATAGGATATTTTAAGCTAACAAGTACCTTATTTACCTAGGTTTCCCCAGTGAATAGGTCTGAGGTTTTATAGTATGTTTTAAGGTAAAAGGTGCATGTTTTGATTCTCACATGCGGTAATTGGCTAGGCTTAAAATGGCCCACAAGGGCAGCTAACCTAGTACTAATCTATGAACATAAACCTAAAGTAGAGTGCCATATCTTTTCTCTATATTTTACACAGACACACAATTTAGACTCACCAGTCCACCTAGTGTGTGTCTTTGGGGTGTAGGAGGAAACCTGAGTAAAACCCATGAGAATGCAAAGACACCTGCAGATTCTGCACAGAAGCCACCACAACCAAGAACTGAACCAGAGATCCTATTTATGTGAGCCAACAATGCTGGTCACTTTGCCAGTTTGCTATTCAAGCCAATTCCATAAGTCACTGAAGTTATCTTGTAGCTGATTTAGATTTTTGGAATTTTGTGTGATTTGGTAATAGCTCTACATCTGTAAATAATGTGCAGTTTGCGTGGAAGTTCCCACAGAAGGTCTTTTATAAATGGTGAGAAAAGTAGAGGTCCAAGTAACAACCACTTTTAAATACCTTTGCTAATAGTGTCCGACTCACGGTGAATTGTGTCCATCTCGAACATTCTTTCTCAAAGGTAGGCACTGACCAGCTGAATTTCTTTCAGTTGGGTGGGTCCCACTGAGGTGATGACCCATTTACAAGATAGCTGAAGGAGAGCAACTTGTTTAAAACTATTTGCTTTCAAATTAGCATTATGCATGATACATATTTCATATAACACAGAGAAAGACATCTCAAAACAGATATGTAGGGACATAACAACAATACTAGGTAAGTTATCACAGAGCCATGATAGGTCTAGCCTTTAGAAGGCCCACTTAAAAGTTCTTGCCTCTCTTTATGAGTACTTATTACTACCCACCTCCCAAATCAAACAAGCCCATACGTGATAACCCTGGGGTAAGTTTATGTCTACCTAATTATCAAGAATAGCCTGAAAGTCAGACAAAATACTACTTTGCTTGACCAGTAAACGTAACTTATTCCTTAGGCCAAGAAGATGTAGAGTTTACTGATTCTTGTTTACTTGTTAGTGTAAATTTAGGTCCATTGTCCAGGTGATTGTAGAGCCACTGATTTTTCAAAGAAATAAGAAGTCAAATAGATTCGGATCTTGCAGTGCTGGAAAATCTAAACACAGATACAAGTGATTATGCATCTAGACAACCTACTGTTAATAACTGTGAAGGATGTGAAGTACAGAGAAGGAACAAATGTTAGTGTGTGCATTTAATTTCTAATGTGCTTTCAGAGCAGAATGAAATCTTGACTGCCCTTCAGTATGTATCTGTTAATTTGTTTCCTGTCTATTATTGGTAAATGCTGACAAGGCTAGAAAAGTATTAGAAGATTATTGGAAGATTTGTTCTGAGTAGAAACTTCTGTTACGGAGTTCAGAACTTGTGCCTAATATGGAATGTCATAAACAAGCAATCAGGAGATCTTAGCAAAATGAATGCTCTAGTGTTTATTTCTAGTTTGTCAGAGGCTGTTCTATGATTGCTACAATAATGCTACCTTTAATGAAAGAAAGTATAAAGTATGATGATTTCTGTAGTTCGGGGAGGCAGTATCTTGATTTTCAAGTCTCCCATGTACTCGTCTTTCTGTGCAATAAAGGAAATTGTTACTCTCTACCGAAATGTCTCATATGAAAGTTATTTGGTCCCTTAACATAATATATGGTACATGTGTAATTTGCAATTGTGGGACAAGCTATTACTTAAAGAAGGCATAGTTACTTCTGAATTCTTGAAGCAAAACTAGTCTGTAAAATAAGCATCTATTTGGATACTTAAATTCATGTTTTTATGAACAATGTCTGATGAAGAAGCATACTGCCTAAAGTAATCCATCTCTCCATCAATTCATTTATTTCTGCTTGATCTGTGTGAGTTCAAGTGGTGGCAGGCTGAGTACAGTACACCAGACTCCCCTATTCATAGCAACAGTCCCCAGCTTATCCTATGAATCACCAGGCATTCCCATGATTGCTAAGAGATAAAATCTCTCCCATTAGCCTTCAGTCTACCTCATGCTGTCTTTTCATTGGATGATTCCTAATACATCCAACTCACTCCAGTCTGGAGAAGTAGCAGATCTTTTCTGAGATCCTCCAAGATTATAGACCTGCTCACTCTATTATGGAAAGTGAGCCCAATAGTTTACTATCAATATGTCGAATGTCAAAACAATTTTCGTTCAACATATTGAAAGTAAACCGTGAAAATTAAAAAAACGAACAGGACACAATGTCAAATCTGCTGATTGAATTCAGCAGATTAGACATTGCTTCTGAACACTTCACGTGATGTCAGTATAGGAGCTAATGTAAACAAAACTCCTATAGCTGCCATCACGTTTTTGAATGGGGGCAAGTCCCCTTGCCCCCTGCACCCCCCTGTGGGGGGCTGTGCCCCCCATCCCTCCGCTAACTATATATTCGAACTCTGAGATCACACTACAGTGAGGTAAGGGGTGAATTTCCCAAACAGTAGTGTACTGCTATCTCTGTATATTTCTTCAAATTTATATTAGTGAATGCACAGTGCATTCACTAATATAAACATTCGAACATTGAGATGTTCAAGCAGATGAACATTTGAACATCTGTATTTCAGATTTTCATCTGCAAACATCTCAACATCGCTATTTTGATAGTAAACCGAGCCCAACTACCAGGGAAGAAATTTTGCTCTTGCTGTGTCTATCTAGCAGTCTTATGTTTTAATTTCTGAAACAATTCCTGTACCACAGATGAGTATGGGGACATAGACCTGAAATGTAAATTGAGAGCTTCATGGTATGTCTGAGCTCTGACTTCACTTCCTGATTCTGGTACAATGCCTGCAGTACTGCACTGAACACTCATCCACTGGCCAGCCTCTCAAGTTAGCATAATTTTTCAAAGACCTCTCACTTGCAAATACCTAGCCTTTCTTTTCTAGTCACAACCTTTAATTTTGCAGTGCTGATTTTTATGTCAGTCCCATCATATTCAGCATTGAGCCACACCAGTGCTCACAGAAGACCACAGTCACCTGAGGTCAAGAGGACCATAGCATCTGCAGGCAAAAAATAAATAAATAAATAAAAGTAAAAGTAACCTTCCCATACCCAAATTGGATTCCCTCTAGGCCTCAACTGGATATTGATATATTCTGCCTGAAAATCAAGAGCAGGAGTAGAAGAAATACAATTATTAGATTTATATGCCTATCTTTCTGTGTTCCCTTAAAGTCTAGAGTGCAGACGCAGCTTTCGCTCCACAAATACAAGGACTGAATGGCACCTATCATTGGCCCCAGAACCCCACACTGTTGTAGTACCTATCTCAAGACATTCCTGAGTAAATAATCTTATACCTTTTCAATGTCTACAAAATGATTGGTAATGTGGGCAGATTTCTAAATCTCATGTAATAGCCTTGCAAAGACAAGATTTAGCCTAGCGTTTCAAGGCCACGACAGACTCTGCATTGCTCCTCCTGACAGAGACGCATTGAATGAAGTCTCTGGGTCAATATCCTGGCTTAGGACTTTCCAGGGATACTGGGAACTTTCCTTCCTCTATAACAGGGGTACACACTGACCTGCCCCACTGTTTGAAAGTTGTAACCACTAGACTAATATGTGAATCCATAGGCACTGCTGCACCTATCTCACAACACTGAAAAAAATCACAATACTCAGCACTTTCAGCATTTCTGGCTAAGTGTATCTATGCCCACAACTTAGTCACCATGGAAGTGTTTAATTACTACTATAACCATATCTTCAGAAGAGGAATAAACCTCAGGAGTTGTTTCTGCCAGAACCTCATCAAATGAGGGAACATCCACTTGTTTCCCAAAGTGATCGTTCTACCTTTAGCCTGCTTCTTTTTAGGTCAGCAATTCTCCATCCTGTATGAGAGCAGCTTGGGCAATTGATTATTTCAACAATTGGCTAAGCTACTGGTGTCATTCTAAGGGGATCCAGTATCTGCCTGCCTGGGATGACATGATCGACAGACCACAATGCTTTGCCAGAGATGGCCTGCACCTGTCGCCCTTGGGATTCTGGATACTGGCTAAGGCTCTTGCCACCCCTATAGTGCTTTTTTTAGGCAAGGTTTAAATGCCAAACTCACCACCATAACAGGTACAAGCAAGCAAAATCTGAGAATAATGCTACTCAATGCTAGAAGTCTAAACCTCAAAATGCAATCACTCGAGGCACTCCTTAAAATGGAGAACATCAACATCTGTGCAGTGACAGAGACCTGGTTTAAGGCTCCAGAGAGCACCCCTGCATTACCAGGCTATAATTCATACCACACCTTTCGGCCACCTAACCTGGACCAATACACTAAAGGCGGAGGCGTGTCCATATTCATTAAGAATATCCACACCTCCAGGTTAGTTGCTCAGCATAATGCATCCGAGATTATCCAAGTGCAACTAATGCTGGGTAAGACTGCAAAACAAATTCTAGCTTGCTACAGATCCCCCACCATGCTTCAGGATTAATAATCTTCATTTCTTGATACACTGGAAAATATTAAGGTACAACCTAACATCCTAATAATGGGCAATTTCAACTACCGCATCATTAACTGGGAAAATTATTCATGTACCGACTCTTTTGCTTAACGTTTTCTAGAATTCATTAATTCCAACACCTTGGATCAACTTATCCACAGCCCCACTAGGGACAGCAATATCCTAGACCTGGTCATTACCAACATGGGCAACCGATGTTCCACACCAGAGGTCAATTCCTTGTTGGTCGGATCCAACCACAAGCTAATCACCCTAGACATCCACATCCCACCCCCACCCCCATTAGGGAAACCACCATAAAAAAATTCTCCAAAGCCAACTTCACGCTTCTTAAGACAGAAGTGGCAAATTTCACAACACCCATGCAGATGGACAATATACGTATGACTGCTGAATCCTGCACAAATGCACTTTATAAGCACTTACATGAGTGAATGGATTGTGCAATCCCTAACAGAACCAAGATGCTATCCTCCAAAAAAAGGAAGCCAATCTGCTGGTCCCCTGCCATAAACAAACTCTAAAACAGAAGAAAGAAACTGCTGCAAAAAAGAGTAAAATCTCATGATTGGAGGAACTCTCTGGCCAGCCTCAGTAAAAAGCTGAGATCCCTCATAAAATCCTCCAAAGCTAGTTACAAAAACAAAATCACCACTGATTCTAAAGACAACAACAAAGCATTCTATAGCTATGTCATGAATCCCAATGGCAGCACACAGATCTGCTCTGAGGCACAATGGCACTAAATATACAGAACCAACTGATATTGCCACATCCTGGCAGATAAGTTCAGTGCTAACTTTACCCCCCTCTCACCCCCTAAAGGGCCCATCTCTATACTGGAAGAATGCAAAGTTCCTGTAATCACAGCTGCACAGGTAAAAACCACACTCTCCAAAGCCAAGAACACAGCATCCATGGGACCTGACAACATCCCAGGCTGCGTTCTGCAGGAACTACAGAACAAACTGGCACCCCGCCTAAGTACCATGTTCAATCATAGCCTCACCTCAGGATTTGTGCCCACTGAATCGTGCAAGAAGATGGTTATCCCACTCCACAAAGGGGGAGCCACCACAGACCCTGGAAACTACCACCCCATTAGCCTGACGAGCCTGGTCTGCAAGGCAATGGAACATATTATCATGGAACATATAAACAATGACATTGGTATTCTCCAAACTCTGGACCCCACCCTGTTCGGGTTTGTAAAAGGCAGATCATGTCTCCTAAACCTGATAGACTTCTTTGAAGCAGTCACCAAAGCCGTAGATGAAGGTAAGTTGGTTCATACAGCCTATCTAGATCTCGCCAAGGGTTTCGACACCATCCGCCACTCTGGAATTATAGATAAACTCACTAAACTAGGTATAAATCCCTAACCACAAGATGGGTTGCCAAATGGCTCACTGACAGAACCCACACTGTGAAAGTAGCAGACTCCAAATCTGACTTCAGACCAGTGACAAGTGGAGTACCACAGGGTTCAGTCCTGAGTCCTCTCCTGTTTGGTATCTACTTCTCAGAAGTACAGGCTAACACAGAAGGTATTTGGCTAATGAAGTTCGCAGATGACTGCAAACTAGGAGCCATAATCGAAACTACTAACGATGTGGACATCCTACAAAAGGACCTCACTGAGACAGATGCCTGGTGTGAAAGCCATGGCCTCAAGCTCAATGCCAAAAAGTGCATTGTCATCCCTTTTGGTAAAAACTCTGTACCCATGAACTACCACATAGACGGTAGTCTACTTAACACTGAAAGTGTGATAAGAGATCTTGGGACACAGGAGGACAGTAGTCTCTCCTTTAATAATCACATCACCACAGTGGTCAGGAAATCCTTCTACATGGCACACCTCATCACAAAAGGTTTCTCACCCAGGAAAAAAGAGGTCATTGTTCCCTTCTACTTGTCACTCATTAGACCCATTATAGAGTACAATGCCCGTTTTGGTATGTACCTCACAAGACATCTACAACAACTAGAAAGGCCACAGAAATACCTCACAAAGAGGATTACTGGCCTCAAACAGATGCCCTATGCAGACCGTCTCAAAAAACTCCAGCTTTACTCCATTGCATATCGCCTACTCAGAGGCGATCTCTGTCTAACATACAAAGCTATGTCAAACCCACAGCTGTTGGACATGTTCCACTTAAAGAAATCCCAATTCCTCCGAGCTACATGTTCTAGGGACCTAAACCTTGTCACCACAATAACCAGAACATGCTGGAGGGATAGATTCATGTCCCAGAGACTTCCCAAACTCTGGAACAAACTACCTATCTATATCAAACAAAGCTCCTCATTAGCACTCTTCAAGAAAAATCTTGATGACTGGATGGGAGGAAATTCACCCCAGGGATCACTTCTGTGGCTCTGCTCGACAGGGGCACAGGAAAATAATTTTCTTGGGTGGCAAAAGCCAGGGTACCTTTTTGGCTAGGCTTATATAGGCTCTAGGGCCAATAGCCTAGTACCTACCTATAAACCTATGAACCTATTTGACTGATCATTGAAACAGTGTATACTTAAAAAAAGTGGTGGTCTGAAGCCATACTAGCAGTCGCACTGAATGCTTGTCTGCCAAAATGTGCAAAATGGGGGATAAAAATTCTGTTCTGTTTCTAGATTCTGATAGTAAAATTATTTGTTTAGCGTCACATAATGTATTGTTGATTTGTAGCATTTATATAGATATTTATTTAGTTGCAGTAAAATAACTAAAATGTTTCCCTATACCATATAATACTGGAGAAAATATAACATTAATAAAGGTTCTTAGAAGAATATATTCAAATCACAAATCCATCTACAGAATTTGTTATTATCATTAGGTTAACTCTTTTAATAAATATGACTAAAAAGCTAAGGATTTGATTAAGACCAAAAATACATTTTTTTCCTTTATTATGTTTTCAAGAGCAACATATGGAAATCTTCCTATTTGTTTCTAACATATGTAGATTTATTGTTCAAACAATGCTAATAACCTTTTTAGAGCCAATTAACATTTAATCTTTATAACAAGTACCTTTCTGGCTTTTAATGATGAATGATCTTTTCCTGAGTACCTTAAATATCTTAAATTTTACTTAAACATTATTTCAAAATACCCTGTGCATGCTCCTATAATTAGATGGGGTCTATATTATAAGATCGACGTTTGAAAACATTGAACAACATATGGCCGACACCATATGGTCGATGTCTTCAAACATCAAACCTTATAAAAAGACAAAAAAAAAAGTACCCTAATGGGTTTAAGCAGGGGAGCAAGTCTCCCCTGTGCCACCCACACCCCCTGCTACTTAAATATACCAACTGTGAGACCGTACTACATTGCAGTAAATGGAAATCTCCCCTTACAGAGATTTCCGTTTACACACTCGAGATTCTGAGCGTTCGATATTCTCGTGTCAACAATGCCAAATTCAACATTGTCGGCTTTCGAGAATATAATATAGACCCTTTAAATTATATATCTTCACTTTTACATTGATATTTGTATTAACTTATTACATAAAAAGTATTTTAGAATAGTTACCCTATACATGGTTGACAACTAATTGGTTATCCTTTATCTTTGTGATCCTGTTTCTGACATACTTGCCTCTCACTCCACCATGGTTTCTATCATTTCAGTTTACCATGGGATTGTAATTAGTGTAGCTAATTTTTTTTATCCTTGCAATGTTTGTTTTCTCTTATGATTGTATAACGAAATTAGTACATTGAAATAATTAGGTGTTGAAGTATAGGCTGGCTAGTACTACTGCAAAAAAGAAAGGAAGTCATTCTTGAAGCTTTTGAACTGATGACTTACTGTGTTCAGTGGGTCAGGACTGGCTTTTCATAATGAATCCTTTCAGAATGATAGGGAAAATACAGAAAGGTTTATGCTATCTGTATTTCTTCATCTATTCTTCAGTTTTTCAGTAATTTAATAAAATTAATTTAAAAACTAAAGTAGTTTCAAGTAATCTTGTAGTATTATTTATTGAGTGGTTGGGGACATATCATTTATTCTCTAGCATATTGCTAAAATTTATCTGTAACATAAATAGCATCAGAGACGGTGTTAGTTTGCCAGATTCAGCTATTTCACCCTGTCACACCACACTCTACACTTCACTTTTATCCTATCATCATATTCTAAAGTCTGCCCTTCTGTCTCTTAATGTATTGTTCATTATCCATTTATGCCAATATTTGGGAAATCTCTAAGCTCCATCTATTGATACAATGTACTGAAAATCAGGACTCTAGTTTTGTAGTTTAGAGCCTAAGTCATTGAGCTTATCTTTTGCAATGCAATAATAAGTAAGGAATGTGAAATTTTTCAAATTTAGCAATTTCGTACATTTTTAATTTGGAAGGGAAATGTGGAGAGAGAGAGAGACTCAATGTGTGTAAGAGACAGAAACAGAGAGGAAAGGAGAGACAGAGAGATAGAGAGAGAGACAGGGACTAGTGGAAAGATGGGCAAAAGGTGACTGAGTATTTATTATGTGTGTTGGAGAAAACTGTTGTGTGACAGCTTTGCTGACAAGCTTGTTTTACACCTCATGAATGGAGTAAAACCCTGGCTTGGAGGGGGTCCATTAATGGTTAAAAAAAGGTCTGTCACGTCTCAGCTCAAATTAACTTCTCTCTCAAGCGTGAACAGGGAGGGAGGGAGATCCTATTAGTGGTAAACCACTGACTGGAAGTTGAACCTATTTAACTCCAAGACTCCTAACAGCCTGTATACAATTGTCACTGTGAAAACCAGCTTAAAAACTAACATTTCTTCAAGCATCACTAGCTGATGAGTCATTAAAATAGGCATTTGGTAAAAAGGATTAAACTGTATAGATAACACATCTCTTAAAAACTCAATTTTATAAAGTAACTCACCTTTGATAAAACTTACAAAACTTCACTTCTGTTTAACTGAAGTAAAAAAAAAAGTCATTCAGATGAGAAAAGAAAGACATATTTATGAAGCCTCTTTTTTTCACTGCTAGTAAATTCTACTAGTACTTCTACTGTCCCAATGACTCCAGCTAAGAACAGGGTCTGGGATAAATCTGTTTTCTAATTTACAAGAATCTCATTAATTTATTTTATTGTATGTGTTTACTGTTGGACAAAATGTACGATGCGTTTTGTCTGAGACTCTTTAAGGAGGAAGCAAAATGTTTTAGGTTATTATTTTGTTGAAGTATTAATTAAGTGGAAGACGAAAGCTCATGTGTGCACGTGCATGCGCGCACACACACACACACACACACACACACACACACACACACACACACACACACACACACACGTGCACTTACATATACTCACATTCACACATGCAGGCACTTGTTTTCATTATAGTGCAGTGGCAGAGTGCTTTGCATCAGAAGCTTAATGTTGAACAGAATGCATTTGATACTTTTGTGGTAAAATGCTTACACCATACCCATAGTTTCATATGTAAGTACTAGGCAATCAGTCTGAAGACCAATGCAAGCCAAAAAAAATATTCAAAAGTTCCCTCTGGGTCTATATTAGATTAGTGAAAGCTTAAAAAAGTGAACGCTGATTGATCGAAATTATGTAAGCGAATGTTTAAAATATCGAAGCAACAGAAACCCAAATTTTTTCCTAAGGAAAGAATTTGGTTGTCCATTTCTGTTGCTTTGTTATTTTCAGTGCTGTGGTGGAAATTTACGGGTCGGATTCAGGTAAGAGTGCAATTGTGTGGATGTGAGTGTTAGGGTGGGTTAGGTGAGTTAGGGTTAGGGCACGGGTTAGGTATGTGTGCAATTGTGTGGAGGTGAGGGTTAGGGCAGGTTAGGTGAGTTAGGGTTAGGGAGCCGGTGAGGTGAGTGTGCTACAGTGACGGACCTTAGGGTTAGGGTTTGGGTTAAGGTAAGTGGATAGTTAGTGGTGTATGTATAGTTTAGTGTAGGGTTAGGTGTCAGATGTTAGGTGTATGTGTGTGGATTGCTGTTTGTTTGGTGTGCTTGTGTTGTGTGTATGTGTTTTGTATCAGCGATTGTTTTACCTAGGAAAAAAAAATCACCGTTCTGACAGTTTGAGATGGTAAGCTTTCGCTTACATAAGTTCGATCAATCAGCATTCACTTTTTTAAGCGTTCGCTGATGTAATATAGACCCGCTCCATCTACCCTCAAAGAGAGAGAATTTGAAGTTTCTCATCAAATTTTCCAGGTTTACCTTGAAGGTGACAAAGGTATAACAGTGCTTGACATGCACTGGAAGTTTGTTCCAAAGATGAGAGCTATGCTAGGATATGAACTTCTCATGCCAACATGTCTTATTTATGTATTGACGAAGGTTTAGTTCCTTTAACTGGGTACTTGAGATACCATTTATTTATTATGTATTTATTGACATTTGTTGACCGGCAAAGTCTGACTGGATCAGGAACCTATTTTCAGTGGAGACCTGGGGAGAAAAGCTCGATCCAACATTATATATGAAACATATACAAATGTATTAAAAATACATACAGATTCTAAAACTACACACATTCAGCATCTAAAAATAGCTATTAAATGAAATTTACAATATTTTTAATTGTTAATGTATTATACATAGTACTAGATAAAACGTAGACAATAAACAGATTATATATATATATATATATATATATATATATATATATATATAGGATAGATGAAAGGTCAGAGTAGAGGGGGTGGAAATATTACCTCTTTGAGTAGGTGAAGGAACAGACATGATTGTTGAGTAGGTAGAGGTAGTTTTTTAGGGTAGAATTAAATTTATTGAAGCACTCAAGGCTATTTATGGTTGTAGGAAGGGATGTTCCACTGTTTTGCAACAACACGTGAGTACAGGCACTGTCCAGCTCTTTTGTTAGGTATATGGACAGTTATGAGTTGTTTGTTTTTGGAACAGAGGTTTCTTGTGGGGATATAGGAATTTTAGTATGGATTTAAGAGCAGGGCAGCTGTCTGGGTTGTAGATAATTTTATGAGCTATAGATAGTTGAAGGAGGTTGAGATGATTTAGGAAATCAATTCAATTTAGTTCTTTTAGAGCTTGGCAGTGGTGTGAGTGGTAGGAGATGCCTGTGGCAAATTTGGCGATCTTATAGTAGCAGGACTGGAGCTTATTTTTTAGTGATAGGTGCAGATTGGTGAATATGGGGGCACTGTATAAGAGGGAGGGGAACGAGTAAGTACTGTCAAGGGTTGTTTTGGTGGAGCTATCCAGCAGCTTCTTATGTCTATATAGAGTTCCTAGTTTGCAATCTGTTTTCTTTATGGCATTACAAATATGGTGTTCAAATGTGAGTTTATTGTTTATGGTAATGCCTAAAAGCTTAGCATTGGATACTATTTCAATTTCTGTGTTGGGATTAAGGATTGATTGTGATTCCCTCAGCCAGACTTCAACTGAGGTAAAGGTTTCTTGTGCTATTTTTTGGAGGTGCTGTATGTTATTTGGGGAGGAAATTATGGTAGTATCATCTGTGTATTGCATGATGGAGCTTTGGGGGGGGTGTAAGTTGTTGGTAAAATATTGAAGGGTAAAGGACCAAGAATGGAACCTTTTGGCACCCCAATTTGGTTAGTTTGGTACTAGGATAGACTATTTTGCCATTTTGCACATTGTTGACCATTTGAAAGATAGCTAGTGAACCATTTTTGGCAGGGTGGGGAGCAGACAATATTGGAGAGCTGTTGAGGAAGATTTGTGTGTGATACTTTGTCAAAAGTCTTTGACAAATCTAGTAGAAGTACTGAAGTAATGTTACCAGAGTCAATAGATTTGTTTACAGTATCCAAGAAGGGAATTAGTGCAGTACATGTGCTGTGTGATGGGTGAAAACCCTGTTGGGTTGGGCTGAATAGATTGTTATGCATAAGAGGACGATGTAATTGTTTATGTATGTATTTTTCTAATTTGGATTTAGGTGAGAGGATGGAGATTGGACAATAGCTAGATGGTTCATTGGAATTTGTTCTGCAAAGAATATGATGTCAAAGAGGTTTGAAGCTTTAATGGTTCAAAAGGCTAGCTGCAGATCTTCAATATATAAGAGAGTGAGAACAGAGAGGGCTGCTAGTCTGTCCTGATTGTTAAGAGTTTTGATGCCACTGACCTTTTTAGTTATGAATCTCTGAAGTTTCAAGCTGCATGATATGTTTAAACAAATACAAGCCAAAAGCTGCTTTATATTCAATAATGAGTCTGATGAAATATGAATAAAGAGAAATTAAGACTATTTTGTATTGAGTGATGATGCCATTGGAAATTACATATGGGTTCTGTCATACGACTCGTTAGCTTTCTACCAAATAACAAGGCTTTATATTCAGTTTACAAGTCTGCCAATAATGCCTACATAAGGAATAGTGTCAAAGGACGTGGTCAGGCCCAGATATGCTACAGGTACTGCAAAACCCCTGTCTACTCTAGTTATTTTTTTACAAAAAAAACTAATAAAGTTAAAGAATCAGAACCTTCCTTTGACAAAGCCAAATTGATGAAGGTCCAGGATTAAGAGATTTTCAATCACCAGATTAATAAGGTTTGAGATAATACACTCTATAGTGTTGGATATGAAGCCAGTCAAACTAACTGGTGCATAATTACCAGGGTCTCTGTTTGAATAACAAGGCTAATTCTTGTCTAGCAGCAGTCCAGTGGGTGTTTGCCAGGCTTTAGGAATGTAAAAAGTGGAGAGGCTTAAACTAAAGAGGTTAAGTCAGGTTCTGACAGACCATATTTGGCATTGACAGTAAAGCAGCCCATTATATCATCAAGGCCAATAGATGTGTTATTAGCTTTTGAGTGGGCAGAGAAAACTTATTTTAGTATGTAAAAGGGTGGTTGGGATTTTACATTTAGGATATTAGTTATTTCCTTTGGATTAGAGTAGTATTATTCTAAACTAGTTCTGAACCTTGCTATGTGTCAGGCCTTAACTTGCTGGCATAGTTAAGGAAACAGTTGTAGTTATTTTTGCTTTTGGTAGCTATTTTAAGTTCATACTCAGCTTTGAGATTCCTAATGGTTCCCTTAAGCTCTTTACTACTTTGCTTAATGTGCTCTTAAGTACGCAGAATGAAACTTTTTATTTATTTATCTTGTTATATAATTTATTCATAAATATATTCCACCAGAGAGTTCATAGGTGTTTACTAGGCTAATGACCACAAGGGCCTTTTTAAGCCTAGCCTTAGATCCCAAATCTCTGACAAGTTCTGATACCCTTGATAAGTGTAAGCATGGGCCTGGGAGATGAACCATTTACAGGTTACCTCTGTCCATTAGAGACATAGGTGCCAAACCAGGGATGAATTTCCAGTTTTCCATCCAATTGTCCAAATTGCACTTCAATTGGATTAGGGAAGAATTCCGCTTCACATAGATGGGGAGTCTACTCCATAGACATGGTAGTCTCTGGGATACATGCCTCTCACTCCAGCAGGTCCTATTTATATCACAGGGAATATTTAAGTCTTTAGAACAGATAATTCTGGTGCTGTTTGTTTTGTGGATATCCAGGAGGTCCATCAAAGTGGGGTCTGACAATGCCCTATATACCAGGCAAAGATCTCCCCTCAAAAGCCTGTAGAAGACAGAATACAGGGATAGGGCCCTGAGGTGATATGCAAGGGACATTTTACTTATTCCCTATATTCTTTTAGTATGGAACCTCTGTGGACATTCTAATTGCTGGATATGCCTGGTTAGGTACATACAAAGGTAACATTGCACTCAATGATAAGGCTGATGAATGCCGAATACAGTGGAACAGTAACTTCCATGGATTTAGATACCATATCTTTGCTTATAAGTTGCACAACATAGAATGATTTTCTCACCACTGTAGACACATGATGGTCAAAGGCTAGATTACTATCAATGTATGTCCCTAAGTCCCTGACTACTGGGTTAGCTCTAAGGGGTGTGTTGTCAATATAATAGTTGCCAGGGACGGATGACTTCCCAAAGGATACTATTATGCATTTCTTGGCATTTAGTTTTAGTCCATGGCTCTGACACCAGTTGTTTGTCTGTGTCAGCCCCTCCTGGAGAACATTTGAGTCAGTGTGAGATTCAGTGACAACTGCTAATTTGCAATCATCTGCAAATTTAGTCAACCAGAGACCACTGTCATTGGCCTTGACTTCTGAGAAGTAAATGCGAAAAAGGAGCGGTCCAAGGAATGATCCCTGAGGGACTCCACTTGTGACCGGCCTCTTTGTGGAGGTGGACTCCCAATTCTAACTTCATGGGTCCTGACTGTGACCTACTTGGCTATCCACCGTGTGATGTATGGGTTTGTACCTAACCTCGAGTTTATCAACAATGCCTTTCCATTTGTTGTAGATGTCTTGTGAGGTACATACCAAAAGGGGCGTTGTACTCTATAATGGGTCTAATGAGTGTGAGTAGAGGGGAACAATAACCTCTTTTTTCCTGGATAAGAAACCTTTTGTGATGAGGTGTGCCATGTAGAAGGATTTCCTGACTACTGTGGTGATGTGATTATCAAAGGAGAGACTACTGTTCACCCATGTCCCAAGGTCTCTTATCACACTTTCGATGTTAAGTAGACTATCACCTATGTGGTAGCCCATGGGTACAGAGCTTTTACCAAAGGGGGTGACAATGCACTTTGGTGGCATTGAGCTTGAGGCCATGGCTTTGACACCAGGCATCTGTCTCCATGAGGCCCTTTTGTAGGCTGTCCAGATAGTTAGGAGTTTCAATTGTGGCTCCTAGTTTTCAGTTATCTGTGAACTTTGTTAGCCAAAGACCTTCTGTGTTAGCCTGTACTTCAGAAAAGTAGATTCCAAACAGGGGAGGAACCAGGACTGAACCCTCTGGTACTCCACGTGTCACTGGTCTGAAGTCGGATTTGGAGTCTGCTACTTTCACAGTGTGGGTTCTGTCAGTGAGCCAGTTGGCAACCCATCTTGTGACACAGGGATTTATACCTAGTTTAGTGAGTTTATCTATAATTCCAGAGTGGGGGATGGTGTCAAAAGCCTTGGCAAGATCTAGATATGAAGTCAGGATTGATAACACAACCTCCTCTAACAGACTTGTCACCAGTGGGGTACCTCAAGGCTCTGCACTGGGACTGCTCCTTTTTGGCATCTACTTCTCAGAGGTAAAGGATAATATCAAGGGCATTTGGCTGACCAAGTCTGAAGATGACTGCAAATTAAGGGCTATCATAAATTCTCCCATGACACAAATATCTTATAAGAGGGTCTAACACAGCCAACTGACTGGTGCTAAGTCAGAGACTAAAACTCAATGCCAGGAAATGCATTGTAAAGCCTTTTGGAAAAACTTCCACAAAAGCTAATTAGTCAATTGATAGGACACCCCCAAGAGCTGATCTGGCAGTCAGTGATCTGAAAACATATGTCGACAGTAATCTGGCCTTTGACCAACATGTGGCCAAGTTAGTAAGAAAATCCTTCTATGTCACCCAACTTATGAGTAAGGGATGGTATCCAGCCCAAGTAAGTCATAGTGCCACTTTATTTGTCCCTTTTCAGACCCATCATTGAGTATAATGCCCCCTTCAGCATGTACCTGACCAGACATATCAACCATTTGAATGCCGACAAATGTTCCTTACCAGGCAAATCCAGGGTATAAACATGTTGTCATATATAGATAGCCTTAAAGCCTTATCTCTGTACTCTGTCTCCTACAGGTTACTGAGAGGCAATCTATGCCTGAAGTACAAGGTATCCTTGGATCCAGCTCTAATGGACCTTTTGCATATCCACAAAATGAACAACATCATAACCACTAGATCCAAGTATTTAAATTTTGTTTGTGACATGAATAAGACATGTTGATGAGTGAAATATATGTCTCAGAGGATTCCCTAGCTCTGGTTCTCCCTCCATGTGAAGCAGAGTGCATCCCTAACTCTCTTTAAGTGTAACCTTTATCAATGGATGGGTCTGACAGGCAGAGGCAGACAGTAATGCCTAACTAACATACGGCCATAACCTCCAGAAACATCTTAACTATCAAACCAATCCTAATAAATTCTCATGATACATAGGGACACAGTTGGGTTGGATTGCATGCCTAGGTTTATAAAATTCCTGGTGGGTTTTAGCCTAGTATATACCTATGAACGTATATATTTCTAATGTATTTGAATGGCTAAGCAAACATAGATTACATATTAATTCTGAAAACTATGGTGTGATGTATCTTGGCACTTTCAGACCAAGTCAAGACCTTATCTTGGCTGTTATGGGTCATGATATCCCTGAATGCAAGGGCTTCAGGGCATACATCGACTCAAACTTATAGTATAAGAATAATGCTTGTATTATTAGAGCAAAGACTATGTGCAATATGACATTATTATTTAATAATTTCAGCACTAGGTCAGTGGGTTTTCTGGTAAAATCATGTTAGATCCCGTTACAGAATACAGCTGCTATTCTAAAGGACATCTTTCATCATTAGAAACTGTCCAAAGGAATATTATCTGTCTAGAAAAATAATCTATATTCAATAAGTTGTCACATGCCATGAGGTATATTATGTTTTGCATACGGTGAAGAATTCCATCTCTTATTGAAGACTGATATTTTTCAAACCAAAAAAATCATATAGAAAATGGAATTATACTTTCCAGTTTCCTAAATGTGAAATAGCCTTGAGGGTTAAATATATACTTTCTGGCATGCTATGTCTTGGAACAGACTATTACTGTACATCAAGTAGAGTAGTTCCTTAATTGTTTTTAAGAATTTAGATACTTGGTTTAAAAATACAATTTATTCTTGGAATTTGGAGCCTGCATCTGATGGTCTATGGCATCTATGCAGTATACTCAACTTATAAAACTATGAAACACAGAGGTCACTGATTTATGGTCTGATTTAACAAAGTAGGATGATACAGAGATATGCAAGAAGTGGACATATTTGTGAGGATTAGATCATGGATGTTGGGGACCTTAGTTGGATGGTTAACTATCTGTAAAAAAAGCTAGTATTTATAATGCCAAAGAACTGTTGGACAAGCTGACCATTGATGGTGTAGGTCAGCTAGTTTGTAGATGGATTGTTGAAGTCCCCCAGTAGAAAAGTGTTGGGTTTAATAGTGCTTCAGTTCATTTAGTAAGATAACTAGTATGCTTGGATGGGAGCATAAGGGGTGTTCTATAGCTAGCTATGAAGTGTTAATTAGTCTTGTTTACAGTGATCTGGTCATCTAGGACTTCAAGTGTGGTGTTCCAAGGAATTTGTCATGATGTGATAATATCCTTGACAAAAACAAATACTCTCCTACAAATGAGGAAGGCGTAATAAGCACTATATCCAGGTAAAGAGGCAGTGCTTTAATTACTCTGAAACCATTGGACTGCATGACCAGGCTTATAAAGGCCCCAGCAGTCATTAGCCTAATATATACCTATGAATCTATGAACCATGTCTCTGTAACTATTCATATATGAATGTGTTCCAGTTGCAAGAGAGCCTCTAGTTCAGGCATTTTTGTTAAAGGCATTGAGTAGAGCCACATTAATAGGTTTCACATTAGAATTTTCTAGGTTTATATGTCCATCAGATGGACTCTGCCTAAAATAGGCCCTGTATGAGCAGTGAAAACTTTGCTTAGAATGTGAAGAGAAGTGCAAACCATCCTCCAGGAAAAGTAGGAAGGCTTGTTAAACATTTTATTCCAAGATGACACATACTGGATCCCCCTTGAATGCACCAATGTCACAGCCAATTATTAAAGCCAATTGACTTGTCTTTGAACCTTGGTATCATTCTTGGCCTCAGAGTTAATATAATAACTTTGAGTCTGCACAGTCATAGAGAACAGGCATACTCAGTTTGGCAAGTAAACTAACCCTCTTCATTTCTCCATATCTGTCATCCTGGATGGCTAATGCAGATTTAATTTGAACTTTTGTAAATCAGCAATTGAACATCATCATCATCATCAGCCCCCTTTTCCCCATTTCTTCTACATGGGGTCGGGGTTTCATGTTAACTGTCACCAACTCTCTATTCAGTGCTACACTCCTGCCTTTTTCAACACTCATGCCTGACTGTCACAGATCTTCTTTCACACAATCCATCCACCTCTTTTCTGGACATCCTTGCTTCCTCTTACCTTCTTCTTTTCTGTCTCAAATCTTACTCACCAGATTGTCTTCTGCTTTTCTGCACGTGTCCAAACCACCGTAATCTGTTCTCTTTGATCTTCTCTGCAATTGGAGCTACTTTGGCTTCTGCTTTTATGTCCTTATTTCTTCGTCTGTCCCACAGTGTGCATCCTACCCCCCTTCTTGTTGTTGTGTCTTTTGGCTTTTCCCGCTAATGATTGGCAGTAGATTTTTATGTGCCGAGTTGCCAGCCCTGATGCAGAACCTTCAATGAAGGTACGACCATTCACGCATGTCTCCACGCAGAAGACGCTCTAGCTGAGAATCGAACCGGACAATGTCTTACTGTGAGGTGACAATGCTACCGCAGCACCACCACCGCAGAAGAAACTAGAGGTGATAGAAATTAAGTGCTTGAGAAGCATCCTACCACCCTTCTCAAGCACTTAATTTCTATCACCTCTAGTTTCTTTAATTGTTCTGCCTTCACTGCCCAGTTTTCTGTACCATACAGTAGTACTGGTTGCAATACTGTCTTATACACCTTACTTTTCAGCTTCTTTGGCATTCTTCTGTCATAGACTACACCCGATACTCTATGCTAGTTGGCTGCAGCCCTTGTGATTCTAGCTTTGACCTCTCCATTCAGACTACCCTTCACCTCAACCACCCCTCTCAGATGCTTGAAGTTGTTTACATGTTCCACTATCTTCCCTTCTATCTCTAGTCAAAGCTTCTGATTTCCCCAATTTGCTGCCATTACCACCATTTTATCTGTGCTTAGTTTCATCACAAGTGCCTTCAGATTTGCATTTCATTCTCCTATCCTTCGCTGAAGTTCTAGCTCAGAGTCTGCCTGTACTGCCCCATCATCTGCATACAGCAGCTTTGTTGATTTGTCCCCTCCAACCTGTTTGTTAATGTAGTCCATCAACAAATAGGCCTTTTTTAGAAAGCATTCCTACAACTGACTAATGGTCAAATCTAGACAGATACTACTTGACAGGTCAGGCTATATTTGCACCATTTTGAAAAGAAGGGGTACTTTATTAACATCTAAAGCTGTGTAATGCTGTGTATTTTTAATTCTTATACCCTGTATAAGAATGATAATAATGATTATAGGTAACTGAATGCCAGTTACTCCTTAATTATCTGACCTGTATGTGCTATTTTTTAATTTTACCATACTATTTGATATTCTGCATTATATTTCATTTACGTGCAAATATACATGTATTATAATCATACTGCACCAGATTCCAGCACTGTACCTTCTTTATATATCTATGCCCTTGTACCAGTGTCTGTGACTTGTCCAGGCTGAGCCTAAAAGGTTATTTTGTAGCCAGTGTGCACACACTGTTACCAGGTATAAATTAATAGAATGTGTATCAAAGCAGCCTGGACCACAGAGCTCTCCCACTTTCTTGCTTTGTTCATCTTAGAGGCTTTAAATTTGTCACAGTGGAGCAAGTTCATTGTAATGACTTTCAGGATAGTAGTTTTGTGACACATATAAGTAAAATATTCAAACTGTATAGTTTACCATCAACAGCTGATATCTCAACATTACTATAGTCATCTAAACCAAATAGTAAAAAGGTCACATAGACAAACTGCCCAGTAACAAATACAAGAAATACCCAACCAAGCCAGTCTTCAGTGTGTAATACCTTAAACCTCTTGTAGTGGAGGCCCATACTGGTATGTCCTTAAGTGGTCATTTGCATATAATATATACAGCAGATTTTCTGACTGTGTTTCTCTGTCATTATCTCCCCCTCTCCATTTATACACATCAGTTATACATCCCATTAATGCCCCAAGACAGTAACTAACATTCACATGTCATTTCTGTCTTTAGGAATATACCATATCATGTGAAATGGTTTTAGTTTTGCCATAAATATGCATAAATGTAATAGTGCTTGCAAAAACAGTACGTGAAGAATGTCTTTTCCAAATTCTAAAATTATGAGAGTTAAAGGCATTCTGAAATACATTACTTGTAAACATGCCAGTGTAGGAGCGCAGAAAATTTGTCTGATTTAATAGCCAGTGTTTTAAATCAGATATACTTGTTTCCTCGGGGTGTTCTAAGCTGCAGAGAGACTGGCCTACTGCCTGCTGTGATACTGGAAAAAGATAAGTGTTTATTTTCAATTGTCTTTTGCCCTTCTGTTTTAATACATATCTGTAATCTGTACAACTGTTTTTGCAATAGGTGCAACTGTTTTTAGTCTCCTTTTTGTCGTGTGATAGAGCTGAATATTTGTTACTGTTGTGACTTTCAGCTTGCAGTGAAATCTTTGTCTAGAGAGGTCTAGCTGTTTTCTTTGTGGCAGCAAGTAAATCATACTGGTTTAATCTAGCTAAGGGCATTCCTGCAAAACTGTTTTTTTTTTTTTGATTGGATAATTGGGCTGGTTTCTGTTTCTCTGCCTTTAATAGCCAGTGTTTTAAATCAGATATATTTGTTTGCTCAAGCTGTTCTAAGCTGCAGAGTGACTGGCCTACTGCCCTGCTGTAATACTGAAAAAAGATAAGTGTTTATTTTCAATTGTCTTCTGCACTTGTGTTTTAATACGTATAGCTGTAATCTGTACAACTGTTTTTTTCCACCCACCCACTCAGTTGTTGTGGTGGTATTAAGTCTTGGTGGCTTTGAGTTGCCCGCCTCTGGTATAAAGTTGATACTGGACACTCCCCCCAGTCAAATTACATTAGCTCATTCTCTGTTTATAGTGAGAACTTAGCAAAGGCCCACCCCTTTAGCTTCTGAACCTTGAATTATTTCATTATTTTCTGTCTCTTCACTTTCTACTGTAAAAATAAATCTTTCTACTTCATTTTTCTGTTTGCCATATTTATTACTGCTTGTTGGTAGTCTCACTAAATTGATGACAGTATTCTACTGAATCGCTGCTTTATTAGTGCTGTCTGATACTGTTGTGATTTTTGAGATATTGTTTCAAAGCAGTCTACTGATTAACTGTATTTCATTGCTATTTACTGCAATTCATTATTGTTTAACTGTATTTTACTGCATTTTATTGCTGTTTAACTGTATTTTTTAATACTGCAAGTGCTATTCTTTTGACTGTGAGTAATCTGTGCTTCATTTTGATTTTTTTCTTATTGAGTTGTTAACCTTGAAATTGAGTAGCATAGTCTAAATACAGGTCTGCAGTATCCAGAGCTTCAGCTGCATGGTTTTAAACCCTTTTTGAGGTATTCCAGATATAAGTTAACTGTTTTTTCTGGGGAAAAAAGTTCTAAGCTTGTTTTCCACCTTTCCTGTTACTAGAGTAGTCCAGATACAGATTTGCTTTGTAAAATTTTGTTTTGTAAGTTTCTGAGCTCCCCAGAATCTTGTGTGTTAGAGGGAAGCCTTCCAGCTTATCAGTGGGAGTGGTAAGCACTAGGTAGCCTATCACAAGAGGAGTGATTTCTGGCTCTGAAATTGTAGTTTTTGGCCATTTTGGCAGTTTTTTCTATCCCTTTCAACTTTCTCTTCTCTCTTGCACTTTAATTAGCTTATTCGCCTAGCACTTCATCAGGCTTTTTGTAACAATTATTGTAGCACACATAAGTGCTATCAGCACTAGACTTCCTATAAGGAAACAGCTCCAGTACTTCGTAATGATGACCATTCCTTCTAGCATGTCTAAAGGTCAGTTTTCAGTGCTTTCTCCTATTAACCTGGTGAACGTGGGCATTCTGAGGCAGTGTAGCAACTGCCTCACATACACAGACAGCCCTCTCCTTTTACCTCCCAACAATCAGACTTGTGAGCGATGCACCTATATCTCCAAATTGGAAGCCATGCATTCTCCAGCCAAGACCGGAAAAGCTGGTCAAAAGGAGAAGCGCAGCACCTGCACCACACCACATGGAACACATATCCCTCGAGAACACCACCATCACAGCCCTCACATAAAAACACAAACCACACACCCACCTTCATGGAGGATCTCAATAGAAATCTACCCAAACAGCAGAGACCTCCAAGGCAAAAATGCACTCAACCACCACAACACAGCACAAACCGCAAGACACATAGCTCACTTACACAGTGTGCCCCTCAACCTAAGCCCCTAAGGCAAAACAGCTTTCCCAATACAATAATCATAGGTGACTCAATAGTGAGCCACACTGATGTCTCACTCATTGGGCTGAAAAAGGAGAAGGTAACAGTCAGCTGTCTATCAAGAGCTAGAATCCGACACATAACACATGCACTTGGGTCACTCCACAACAAGTACAAGTATGACTCTGTCATTGTTCATGTGAGTGTGAATGACCTGAGATGCACCTCCCTGGACTACATGAAAAGAGACATGGTGGAGCTCTCAGATTATGTGGCTCAAGCAGGTATGACCCTAGCCTGAGCAGCATCCTACCATTGGCCAGAATTATACCACAGTACAAACAGAAAATGATTGACTTCAACAATTGGCTAAGTTTCTGGTGTCATTCTAAGAGGATCCAGTATCTGTCTGCTTGGGATGACATGATTGACAGACCTCAATGCTTTGCCAGAGATGGCCTGCATCTGTCACCCCTGGGTTTCCAGGTATTGGCTAAGGCTCTTGCCACCCCTAAAGTGCCTTTTTTAGTCTGTGTTCCAAACACCAAATTACCACTGTGACAGCTATAAATAAATGCAATCTGAGTATCTTGTTGCTCAACACTAGAAGTCTAAATCTCAAGATGCACTCGCTCAAAGCACTCCTCAAAATGGGGAACATCGATATTTGTGCTGTAATGGAGACCTGGTTTAAAGCAGCAGAAAGCACCCCTGCACTACCAGGCTATAACCCATTCCACACCTTTCAGCTCCAGAACATGGGCCGAAGCTCCAAAGACGGTGGTGTCTCCATATTCATAAAGGATATGCACACCTCCAGACTAGTATCCCAGCATAACGCATCTAAGATACTCCAGATACAACTAACATTGGTTAAGATGGTGATTCAGGTCATAGCCTGCTATAGGTCCCCAACCATGTCTTAAGACTCTCACTCCACATTCCTAAGCACCCTGGAAACTATTAAGATCCAACCCAGCACTCTCATACTAGGTGACTTCAACTACCCCTCCATCAGCTGGGAAAACTACTCAAGCACCAATGCACTGGCCCAATGCTTCCTGGAACTCATCAGTTCCAATGCCCTGGACCAGCTCTAGAGGAAGCAACATCCTTGACCTAGTTATTATTATCATGGGCAGCCATTGCTCTACACCAATAGTCACTTCCTCCCTGGTGAGATCCAACCACAAACTAATCACCATGGAAATCCATATCTCACCCACACACCCCGCAAAGATATCCACCATGAAAAACTTCTCCAAAGCTGACTTTGGACTCCTAAAAACAGAGGTGGCTAACTTCACGGCACCCATGCCAATGGAAAATAGATGCATGACTGTCAAATCATACACCAATGCACTGTACAGATATGTACATAAATGCATGGAACTGACCATACCCAACAGAACCAAGATGCTCTCCTCCAAAAAAAGGAAGCCAATCTAGTGGTCCTCTGCCATTAATAAACTCTACAACAGAAGAACGAAACTGTTGCAGAAAAAGTGAAGTCCCAAGACTGGAAAAATTCCCTTATTATTTTTAACAAATAGTTGAGATCCATCATCAAAACCTCCAAAGCCAGCTGTGAAGGCAGAATTGAAGCAGACACTAAAAACAACCACAAAGCCTTCTATAGTTATATCAAGAATCATCATGGCAATACTCAGATTTGCAATTTGGTTTTGTGAAAGGTAGATCATGCCTGCTCAACCTGGTTGACTTCTTTGAGTCGGTCACCAGAGCAATGGATGAAGGTAAGGCAGTTCATACAGCCTACCTCAATCTGGCCAGGGCCTTTGATACCATTCCTCACTCAGGAATTATTGATAAACTCAGCAAACTAGGCATCAACCCCTATATCATTAGGTGGGTTGCAAACTGTCTCACAGATAAAACCCACAGTGTGAAAGTAGCAGACTCCAAGTCAAACTCCCGACAAGTCACGAGTGGAGTCCCACAGGGATTGGTCCTGGGTCATCTACTTCTTAGAAGTCCAGGCCAACATGGAGGGACTCTGGCTGACCAAATTCACAGATGACTGCAAGTTGGGAGCCATTATTAACTCCCCAAGTTATGCAGACATCCTACAGAAAGACCTCACTGAGACCACTGACTAGTGTCAAAACCATAGCCTTAAGCTTAATGCCAAAAAATGCGTCATCATCCCCTTTGGGAACAACTCAGATCCCACTAATTACCACATCGATGGGAGCCCAATGAACACTGAGGGTGTTATAACAGATCTGAGAATACAGGTTGATAGCAACCTTTCCTTGGACCACCATATTGCCACTGTGGTCAGAAAGCCCTTCTATGTGACACATCTCATTATCAAGGGTTTTGCATCCAGGAAAAAAGAGGTCATCATTTCTGTTTACTCTTCCCTCATTAAACCAGTCCTAGAGTATAATGCCTCATTGGGCATGTACCTCACTAGACACCTGCAACAGCTGGAAAGGCCACAAAAGTACCTCACGAAGAGGATCCTAGGCCTTAAACACATGTCCTACATGGACAGACTCAAAAAACTCCAGCTATTCTGCGTCTCATATCGTCTACTAAGAGGCAATTTCTGCTTGACTTACAAAGCCATGTCTGACCCAGCTCTGTTAGAAATGCTGCATCTAAAGAAATCCCAATCCCTCTGCACCACATGATCCAAAGACCTCAACCTCATTACCACAATCAATAGAACATGCCGGAGGGACAGGTTCATAACTCAGAGACTACCCATGTTCTGGAACAGACTTCCCATACATGTCAAGCAGAGCACCTCACTAACCCTCTTCAAAAGAAATCTTGATGAGTGGATGGGAAATAGAAAGTTCACCCCGAGGATCACTCCAGTGGCTCTACTTGATAGAGCCACTAGGAACTAATAACGGGCGGCACAATGCCAGGACACTTCTATGAGCTAGACTTGTTCAGGCCCCAAGGCCATTAACCTAGTACATACCTATGAACCTATGAATTATAGTGTTGTGCACAGATCAGATAATCAGACAGGCTTTTTTCTGCTTTGATGATACAATTGGTTTTAAAATATCCTGTTAATTAGTATGATGGAAACAATAGTCAGTGTACATACCTTTTATACCAGTATATGCTTCATTGTTCCTGTTTTATTCTCATTCTGTATCCTCTTTAAAAAAAGAGCATGTTGAATGTTATTTTATTTAAATATATCAGGTTAATTTAGATGAAATAGTTATCAAATAAATGACTTTGCTTTGAAAACCACAGACTGCATTACAGTAGTTACAATGCAAATAAACAAACAAAAGCATCTAAAATTAGCTCACTTTTTGTTATACTGCAAATTAAATTATTTGTTTTGCTTCTATTTTGATCTAACAAACTGGAACTAATCTATTGCTAATGGAATAATTAGGAAGATTGCTGATAACATAGTTAGGGTACAATGATTTCTACTGCTAAAGTGATGACATACTGAAAGTTCAGTTTCACCTTATTAACACATTTATATAGTTGTCCAATATGAATCCATTTCTAAATGCCCTTACTATTTCATACATTGCCTATTTGATGCAAATACTGTCCTATACCTCCCTTTTACTATAGACAACCTGAAAACAAATGATGTTGTGTTGTTTAAATCTTGGCTAATTGAATGCCATAACCAAGAATCTAGCTGTGGCATATGCTGAGATATTCAAAGAAACCTGAGAAATGAAGGAAGGCATTCAATAGTACAGTACAGTACACTGATACCCCAGAGAAAGTGTGATACAATGAAGTATATCCTTGTATATAGTGAGATTGGACATGGTTGTACATTTACACAACAATGTATCATAAATCAATCCATACATCCACAATCCCTTTTCCCATTTTTGCACATAGGGAAAGGGTGTCACTTCGACAGTGACAATCATCTAGAGCCAAGGTTCACACCACCGGGTAGCTAGCCCTGCCATGGCTATTCTTCCATACAAAAGAGAGTTTCTAGAATATTAATGGGTGTCCATATAAAAATATCCAGTGTGGATAACAGGTCTGATAGCTCTGAATGGATTACATGGTATTTATTTCAAGAAGTAATGGACTTTAGACTAAAACGGGAAAATTTAGGAAACGGAAGATGTGGTTCTTTAAAAATGACTGTCCATAAGATGCATAAAAAAGCTGCATAAAGGAGTTATCTCTCCATATAATTTACATACCTTGATGTAGAAATACTGAAAGGATCAAGTTAAGACACTGAAGCAAGTCAATGAGGACCATCTTCCTCCGTGAGATTCAAGGTGCTAAAATAACAAGTCAGTGTGTTCTAGCAGCACTTTGTTATAACCAATTGAATGTTTATTAAATAACATTCAAATCAACAACTTAAACATTTCCAAACAAGAAATAAGCAACATTTAAATATAAACAACATAACCAAAACACTGCACATCACATTGTGTCAGGGCTCTTATAGTAATATCACACTATCTTGTTAAGTTGCCCACTGGTATGTTGGCTCTCTATTTATCTCCTCTTGGTGGGTAGTTTCTTTTTCTCCACTTATTCATTTTTTTCTGATGAGATTTACCTTATATACTTTTGTTTTCCATCTCTGATATTTCTTCCCAGATGTCATGCAAATCTTGGATTGGGAGCTCAGCTTCTATTTTTGAGAGAGTTTGTTTGCTATTGTTGAATTCAACATTAAAAGAAAGAGTTTTGATTTGTCCTTGGATGGGTCCATCTCGTTGATGTAGTGCACTGGAAATGGTTCTCACTGAGTCTTCTTTTTTTGATCAAGCATCTCTTCTGTCAGGGTCTGCAGTGGTTTCATAGGGGGGGTCCCAGTTCATTGCATTTGGGGGATTTGTTCCTGGGTCCCTCTTTGCCCCTCTATGTTTCTCCAACAAGGGCCACTGGTATTTTGTGTCATTTTTCTCAATATATTTGGGGGCTGAGGTACTTGTGTGGGCATTTTCAGGTGAGGGTCTGGATCCCCTGGATTTGGTTGCATGTTTAGGGATGGCATGTGTGTCTCTTCCTGTTCTTCCTGAGTTATTCCCTCAGCAGTTTCCCATCCTGTTTTTACCTGGCCCTTTCAGGTGCCTCTCTGTGTATCTCCTCGTGTGCTTTGTATCCCCTGATTATCAGTCCTATAGAATGTACTGTGTGAGACTTGGGTTTGTTCAAGGTCTCCACTAGTTGGGATGGCAGGCCTGCTGGAGTGCTGTTGATAATAATTTATTAGAGTCTTGTCTGCAATCTAAAGAAACAAATCCTGTCTCCTGCTCTTTAAACCTCAAATTACTATTTTTCTCTACCATTTTGTTGTTGTATTGTTCTTCCTCTTGTCTTAAGAATCCAACCTTATGAATTTGATTTCCTGATGCTAATAACTGATTTAAAGGGTGGCACAGTGGATCGCATTGTCACCTCTCAGCAAGAGGTTATCCAGTTTAATTCTAGGCTGGGGTACCTGCGTGAGAAGTCTGCATGTCAATCTTTGTTCATGTGGGTTACCTCTGAGTTCTCCAGTTTCCAAAAGTGATTAAATGGGACTAGATACAATGTAACAATTATGTTTCAAGCTCTGTGATGTTCATTAAATTTTACCAGACAGAACACAGCATGGGACTAATCACTTACCTTCCTAAAGCCAGGTCATGGATTTAACAAACATTGGAACACAGCATGGGACTAATCATTTACCTACCTAGATCGAGGTCTTGGATTTAACAAACATTGGAACACAGCATGGCACTAATCACTTACCTACCCAGAGCCAGGTCATGGATTTAACAAACATTGGAACACAGCATGGGACTAATCACTTACCTACCTAGAGCCAGGTCATGGACTTAACAAACATTGGAACACAGCATGGGACTAATCACTTACCTACCTAGAGCCAGGTCATGGATTTAACAAACATTGAAACACAGCATGGGAATAATCCTTTACCTACCTAAAGCCAGGTCATGGATTTAAAAAACATTGGAACACAGCATGGGACTAATCGCTTACTTACCTAGAGCCAGGTCATGGATTTAAAAAACATTGGAACACAGCATGGGACTAATCGCTTACTTACCTAGAGCCACGTCATGGATTTAACAAACATTGGAACACAGCATGGGACTAAACACTTACCTACCTAGATCCTCAGGTCATGGATTTAACAAATATTAGAATACAGCATGGGACGAATCACTTACCTACCTAGAACCTCAGGTCATGGATTTAACAAACATTGGAACACAGCATGGGACTAATCACTTACCTACTTAGAGCCTAAGGTCATGGATTTAACAAACATTAGAACACAGCATGGGACTAATCACTTACCTACCTAGAGCCAGCTCATGGATTTAACAAACATTAGAACACAGCATGGGACTAATCACTTACCTACCTATAGCCAGGTCATGGATTTAACAAACATTGGAACACAGCATGGGACTAATCACTTACCTACCTAGAGCCAGGTCATGGATTTAACAAACATTGGAACACAGCATGGGAATAATCCTTTACCTACCTAGAGCCAGGTCATGGATTTAACAAACACTGGAACACAGCATGGCACTAATCACTTACCTACCTAGAGCCAGGTCATGGATTTAACAAACATTGGAACACAGCATGGGAATAATCCTTTACCTACCTAGAGCCAGGTCATGGATTTAACAAACATTGGAACACAGCGTGGCACTAATCACATATATACCTAGAGCCAGGTCATGAATTTAACAAACATTGGAACACAGCATGGCACTAATCACATATATACCTAGAGCCAGGTCATGAATTTAACAAACATTGGAACACAGCATGGCACTAATCACATACCTAGCTAGAGCCAGGTCATGGATTTAACAAACATTATAACACAGCATGGGACTAATCACTTACCTACCTAGAGCCAGGTCATGGATTTAACAAACATTGGAACACAGCATGGCACTAATCACTCAGGTCATAGATTTAACAAACATTGTAACACAGCATGGGACTAATCACTTACCTACCTAGAGCCAGGTCATGGATTTAACAAGCATTAGAACACAGCATGGGACTAATCACTTACCTACCTAGAGCCAGGTCATGGATTTAACAAACATTGGAACACAGCATGGGACTAATCACTTACCTACCTAGAGCCAGGTCATGGATTTAACAAACATTAGAACACAACATGGGACTAATCACTTACCTACCCAGAGCCAGGTCATGGATTTAACAAACATTGGAACACAGCATGGGACTAATCACTTACCTACCTAGAGCCAGGTCATGGACTTAACAAACATTAGAACACAGCATGGGACTAATCACTTACCTACCTACAGCCTCAGGTCATAGATTTATCAAACATTAGAACACAGCATGGCACTAATCACTTACCTACCTAGAGCATCAGGTCATGGATTTAACCAACATTGTAACACAGCATGGGACTAATCACTTACATACCTACAGCCTCAGGTCATGGATTTAACAAACATTGGAACACAGCATGGCACTAATCACTTACCTGCCTAGAGCCAGGTCATGGATTTAACAAACATTGGAACACAGCAGGGCACTAATCACTTACCTACCTAGAGCTAGGTCATGGATTTAACAAACATTGGATCACAGCATGGCACTAATCACTTACCTACCTAGAGCCAGGTCATGGATTTAACAAACATTAGATTACAGCGTTGCACTAATCACTTACCTACCTAGAGCCTCAGGTCATGGATTTAACAAACATTGGAACACAGCATGGGACTAATCACTTACCTACCTGGAGCCTCAGGTCATGGTTTTTTTAAATAAATTGTTTTATTTTACTGTAGTTCTTTTATACATATGCAGGCCTGAAGCCTAAAAATGGATCAATAAGGCTCCTACAATTAAATAGGATTAGCAAAGTCTAGCAGGTGGGCCCTTATTATATTTTACATTTCACAGGTGAGACACTGACACGTAATTAAACTCATGCTTTTATAGTCCAGGATTACGTGTTTTATAATTAACAAAACTCATTACGTGTACAGTTCAGTGCATGTGTCAGTAATGTAAATACTTTATTAAGCATCTAAAGGCTACCTTGTAGTATGGAAGATGTAAACAAAGATATAATTACTAAAACTATAGTAACCCTTCTAGCAAACCTCTCTCACTGCAGCCAAACGTATTCACATGTCAGCAAGTTTTAAGTTATGAACAATGCTCCTTAAGATATTTTTGCATATTACCATTTATACTTTACACGTATTACTGTACGATGTGCTTCAAACTACAGAATTATTTCCTTTGAACTGTATGACCCACTGCTAACAAAATAAATTTAAGTGTAAAATGTATTTTCAAAAATCTAATAGGTAGGCTGTAAAACCCTCTGATATAAAAATGCAACTGGTAAATTACAGATCTTACATTCGGAAGACTTCAGCTGTGCCTATAAACTTCTCTAAAGAAAGTGACACATTTCTGCATACTGCATTCTCTTGTATAAATGCCTCCATGTTTTATTGATCACTTCAAAGAGGTGGGCAAAGGCTTACAGAAAATATTTTTTCCTAAAGAAACATTATTTTTGATGTAGCTTCCTATGTATTTCATGTGATTTGCAAATCAAAAATTTCATCCATTTTCCAAAACTCCCAGTTTACCAGCCCAGAGGCATTCCTGCATAGAACAACAAATGAATGCTTTGGTTTCTGTGTTGTCTGTGTGTTTCTTGCATTCAGAACAGCAAATAAACTCTAATCATAAAAGTAAACAGATTCTGCTTATAACCAAATTAGAAATACTCACAGAAAAAATTAGTATGAAACAAATGGAGTGAGAGCTCAGTGTCTAAAAGGAAGATAAACTTAGAAGAGAAATTCATAATGCAGCACAAACTGTCAGTGGCATTGACCTTGTCACTGAGTTTTCATTCTTTGGCATTTCTTTCAACTCTTCTTTATTATAAAAAGAATAACTCGTTTGCTTTATGTTTCATACATTATGCTCTTGTCTGTCCTTCACAGAAACATTTTGTACCTGTTAACACTAAAATTAAGATTTTTATATTATATGTCAGAAGGAGCTGAACATTTGCAACAGTATGCCCCCCTGACAAAGGATGTGTCTTGCAATCGAATCTTAGTGTCAAATGAAGCATTCCTCATTTTAAGGACGTGGTCTATTTGTAAAAACATGCTGATATGTATTTTTTTTAATTTTATTAATAAAATTATATTCCAATGGAGGCTGCAGTAAATTATAGTAATTTTTACTCAATGCATACATATATCAATATTTACAGTTACATCTCAGACTTCATCTCTTTCTGTAGTTTTACAGCTCACATATTAGAGTCCTTGAAGTATTATATCTACACTATTTTAGAAGAGTATATTAATAATGTAAACTATACATTATCACTGAATAGGAAACCTAAATAGAGTAATGCTGGTGAAATAAGGCAGTCTTCAGTAATAATTAAATGGGTGTCACTAAGCAACCTTCCATTGAAATATCTTACATTTCAAGTTGGGATTCATGAATAAGTAATTAATCTCAAAAGAACTTGAATAGTAAATAAATGCTAAAAATGGAAGATTATAATTCAGACACTTGCTGCCTCCAGAATAATGATGTCATAAGCCCCCTACACTGGATGGCCACATTGTAAAGGTCATTAGCTTGAAAATTTCAAAATAAAAAATACGTACAGCAGCATAAATGTGGTATATGCATACATGCCATCTCAAACATTAAACTGGTATCAAATCCATGTTTGTTTAACTTGAATTGAGTGTTAACATGGTCCTAGAGAACAGCAAGACCAGGTCTCTCTATTTTTGGTGTAGCAAGTATTTTGATTTTGACATTTTCAAGTTTCAGTATATTGGTATTTCAAACATTTTAATTTTTTCATTGAGTATTATGGCTTTCAGTAATTGATGTTCAGTAAATTGTCAGGCAACCATGACTACCTTTGTGATCTATGTGAGGTACCTGTTAAGTCTATAACAGATATCAGTTTTTAATAGCAGTTGTAGACATTTTATTAATATGGATATCATAGGAGAGGAAGGGGTCAGTACACAGTGCAAAGATTTTAAAACAATTGGCCATTGTCTCCATAAATTATCACTCTATTATTAGGCACAATGATATGTCGCTCACCTGACATTCCTGCCATATTTTCTTAGTTTCAAAGAGCATAGGTTTGGTCTTGTATTAACTTGGTTCTTTCCCTAACTGAACAATAGTTTGTGTTCCCCTGACTCTGTACAACCCCCCACCCACCCACCCACCCCCACAGACACACACTCCCACACACACACCACTACAAGCATTTAGTACATCTTTTTGATAGCCATCTGCACTTAAAAAGATTAATACATATGTCCACCAGAACCATACCATTAATGGACATAGACATATAAGATGAGGGAGTCAGAAATTAATTATTTGATGTTCCATATATTGATTTTAATGCTTTTGAGTTGATTGCATTAACAAATGTTGCAAATTGCTCTAAAGTATTGAGGAGATGACGTCAGACCCATTCAAGTGGTTACAAATCATTCAGTTTATAGGAAGAATCAATTTTTCCCACTTCAGTTTGCCTTATTCCCCTCCCAAATAAATTCCTTTAACTTTAATTATCATCCACAACTCTTCTTCTGGCTGATAAAAGTATGCCTGACCCATGCTATACAGAAATAAGTAAAAATATGTCAATGCCTGTATTTTACTGTTCATGTCCATGAAGTTCCAATCCCTTACTTTTTAAAATAAGTTTCTACATGTCAACGTAAATGAAAAGTCTTACTGTGATTTTTTTCATTGCTATTAAAGTATAAGTTTATATGTTATATGTTATAGGTTATCTGTGTCACAAATAAATAATCATGTAGAATAGTTACTTTGGTTAAATGCTGAAAGACTGTGCAATGTGATCATACAGAAACAATGGTGTCCCCAGGAAGTGAACACAGCAAGCTGAATGATGTCACCAGTAAAACATAGTCAGTAAGACCAGCTTGTTGTGTACACTTCCTGGGGACAGCATATTTTGTGAGCATTTGCTTTTAGTTCTGAACATTTTGCACACAGATTGGCTTTCTGTTCTCTTTGGGTTGCCATATGTGATCACTTTTATATTTTACCTGATGATGTTGATGATCTTTTAATGTTATTATTATTAACCTTATTTATATGTGTAACTTTTTATGTAAGCTGTTTCTGCCTTACTCTGTAGGGGTGCCTACCTGGTTAACAAAGATTAATGAATGAGTGGATTGATTAATTAATTACTTGCTTGATTATAAATTGTCCCCTGCTTGTATGCATTCACTCCTCCGTTCATGTTACTATAGAATACAAACATTTTACTTTCATTTATTTCTGCTGCTCAGATTAAACAAGTAACCATAATATCTTGAATTTAGGGTTAAAAATCTGTTGATGTGCTGAAAACTTGGCTTTCAAAAATACCAGATGCTAGCGCAGTGAGATGTGGTTCTCTTACAGCACCTATTTGATATTTCTGCACTGATGCCAGACATCAGTGTAGAAAGTCATGTATTAGAATATAAGCACATTTACAGATTAAAAAATATGTTTTTTTCTTTTTAGCTAAAGCATGTTATCTTGCTGTAGATGAATAAACAATAAAAGCTCCAGATGGATCGTAGAAAAGCTAATATTTTTTAGATATATAGCACAATTCTTATGTTTTCTATTTCACTTTGCAATGAAGGAAAAATACCTTCATACTCTTAAATATAAAGAGTGAATTTATTTGTCCCTAAAATATATGACCGCCATCTCCAGCTACTCCGGATGTGTCTAAACTTATAGGCACATTTTTGTGCCAATTTTTTTTCACTGAATTGTCTTAAAGCAATGATACTCTAATTTGGAAAGATCTCTCCTGTTATATACCCATAACAAAGTCACGGCTAAATGTAGTTGCTGTCCTTACATCACAGAGACAGGTTTTCTATACAAACTCTCCTTCTCACGCTTTTTCTCTTGGCCACTGATATAAAATTACAAATCCTTCTGCACCATCTCTGAACCTAGCAAATTTGCGCTATGCCCTTTCTGAACTATCACCATCCCATATTAGTAGATCCCCCCTTTGTGTATACACTACCATCCTGAATTAGGATTACAAACCAAAATCAGTTATTTTTACAAAAACAACCGACTTCTTAAATGTTACTTATGTGTAATCCGTTTACTCTTCTTCTTCATCATGTAGTGTGAAGTCATACAGCATATCTGATATTCATCCTGCATTTCTTTTCCAACTCTTCCCATCCAGAAGAACCATGTTTAATGCTGCTAGACCTGTGGTTTGATACTCAGACTTTATCATGATCTTGACCTTTATCAGAAAGTCAGTGAACTCATCAGACTCCACTCTACATACATCAGTAACACCTTACTCGACCTGGCAGACCTGCAAGCTACCCTAAAAATTATAGACCAATAACTTGCCTTCTGACAACATATAAACTATACACTGGAATTGATGCTGACAGAGTATATTGTCATTTAGAAGAAAACTCAACTATGGCAATAGAACAAAAGGGCAATAAAAGAAAGCCATATAGAACAAAGGATCATTTGCTGTTAAATAAAGTCATAGTGGAGAACTGCAAAAAGGGGAAGAATTTAAGTATGGCATGGATTGACAACAAAAAAGCATTTGATAGTATCCCACATTCATGGATAAAAGAATGCTTAAAATGTGTAAGATACACCCCATACTGATTGCCTACATTACAGTGACCAAGAAAATGTGGCAAACCACTTTGGAATTAAGCTATGATAAAGGACTAATTAGTATTCCAGGGATAAAATTTCAAAGGGGTATATTCCAGGGTGACTTTCTGTCAGCGCTACTCTTCTACCTTGCCCTTAATCCATTAAGCTGTCTAGCTAACAGCTTAGACCATGGCTATAATTTGGCTCTTAGAAAACAACAAAGTGTAAAGACTTCTTATCTTCTCTTTGTCAGTGATTTGAAACTGTATAGATCATCAGATGAGGAACTGAAAGTACAACTGCGAGTTGTCAAAACTTTTTCAGATGATATAAGAATGTCATTTGGTCTTAATAAATATGCAAAAGCAACCTTTAAAGCAGGAAAACTGCAGCACCAAGAAAACATCAGTTTGGGACAAGAATGTGATGTAATAAAACTTGAGCAAGAGGGAGTGTATAAATATTCTGAAACTGATGAAGGATCAACAATAAAACATGAACATATTTGAATAAAACTTAGTAAGGAGTACTTTAGAAGACTTAAATTAATCCTGAAAATAGTGTTGACATCTAGGAACAAAATCCAAGCTATAAATCAATTTGCTCTTCCTGTCCTAACTTACAGTTTTGGAGTGATTGACTGGCCCCAAAATGTGTTGGATAGATTAAACAGGAAAACAAGAAGGATGCTTCATGCTCACCAAATGGTTTATAAAAATCAGTGCACACCACGATTACATATTCCCCATTCCAAAGGAGGGATGGGCCTCCTTGAAATTGATTACATATATAGATCTGCAATCATGGGACTCCACACATATCTGCTGAACTACATGACCCAAATGAAGTGAAAGTTTTGAAACATGCGGAGAATAAATCTAAGATGACGTCCCCCTGCTTAAGCTAGTAGAAACATATCGGCATCAAGCAGGAATGGCAAGCAAACCACAAGTGGATAAAAACCAGGCAGCAACTGAATGTGCCAAGAAAAAAACAAAAGAAAGCTTATACAGTGAAGGACCAGATAAGGTGAGAAATGTGGAAAATGCATAAATATAGCTGCAAGTATAGAAAACATCTGGAAGAACCTCATGTTGATCAGGAACAAATGCAGGAATGGTTAAACAGAGGAGAATTCAAACCAAGAGATGAAAAGTTAATATTGGTGGCAAAAGATAGTGGGCTATGTATACGTTTGTTTATAAAGTCCATTGAACACATGGGTGAAACAGACAAATGTAGTTTTGTAAAACAGATTTGGAAGCAGTTGCACACCTCATTGCTGGTTGAGATGTACTAATGGCAGAAGGACTGTATACTGAAACGCATAATAATGTGGCAAGACTGTTGCATTGGGGATTGTGCGAACATTATAGTATTGAAGGGGCTGAAAAACACTGGAAACATGAGCCACAAAGCATCATAGAAAATTATGAAGTCTACATTACATGGGATCATGCATTGTCAACAGTTCAAAAGATAGAAGCTAGAAAACTGGATATAGTCGTCCAAGAAAAGAAGACAAAAGTAGTATTACTCATTGAATTCACCACACCCAGTTCCTACAGTGTCCTGCGTACAGGAAGACACAAAGTCATAAAATATCAGGATCTGCAGGCAGAAATGAGAGCAATGTGGAAGAAAGATCCCCAGACAGTTCCAACTGTAGTAGTACAACGGGTCTTATAAAAAAGAACCTACAATCGTATTTAGATATGCTACCAATGCATGTAACGCTGTATAAATTGCAGAATGAGTCATTACTGGGCTCATTACAGGTGCTGTGAAGAGCACTTCTAGCTGACATAAGACTGAAACAAATACTAATTTCATGAACTTTAAGTAGACCTAGGGGTCCATTCCTGTCATGGTATTAGAAACCCAAAAGATTTGGAGAAATTAAAAAGGGAAAGACCTAGTATTGTATTATTAATATTGGGGTCCGAATGGAGAGATGATAAAATCAGCAAGAAAAGGAGAGAGAATTCATCCTCAAGTCCTGGTGAGTACCTTAACATGGTTTTCACAAAGTCTCAGCAAGAAGACATTGATGTGTAGAATGTATTTGTATAGCATATATCATGGACAGAGATAGTTTAAAAAAAAGACAGCTAGGTACACAAGTCCCAGGTTGAAAAAGTACCCTATCACTGGTGCCAGGACTGAAGAAAATGACAGTGGAGAACCCTCAAGATATGGAAACATTCCTACAATGGGCTTAGGCTAGACTCAGGAAGCAACCCCCCCATTGAAGGAAGTTGTAGTCCACATAAAATACAAAAACTGACAGACCAGAAAGAGCCATAAAGATGATATATTGGACTATTGAGGATAAGGAAGACATGATGTATTGTTACTGCTATGCAAGAAGCCCAGAATTAGCGGATAGAAGATATTCAAAAAGATTTAGCGAAAAATTAGAGGAAAAAAAAACATCTGCACAAGAAAAACTGTCAAAGGCTTCAAATTCAAATTTGTGTTCATTCATACATAAGATCCATGAAAAACATTATATAGACAAAGAAACTCTGAGCTTCTTGGAAAAAGAAGTGATATAGAATGTGTGAAAATATAAAAAACAAAACCTAGATATTTTTGAAAGGTATAAAAAAGAAATATGAACATGGGAAAGAAAAAGAGATCTGATATGATGCAATATTTATGCAAAAGAGAAAATCAAACTAATCAGTACAAAAAAGCAGCTCCAAAGATATTCAACAAGAAATACAGGCAAAGGCACTCAGTTATGGAAAATTTCATAATACAAAAAATAAGATCACAAGGGGGAACATAGAACTGAAGATTAGTAAAGTAGAAGTTAAACAAATAGAAGCTGAAGCTATGGAATACCTGTGAAGTGAAGGATTTGGTTTAGAAAGTGTAATACAGGTTATGTCACACCATGATGGAACAATCAGTTCCCAAAGTAAAGAAAAACAGGTGGAGCAGAAGACATCTGAAAAAGAAATATGGACAAAGCAAGAAAAAGAGAATTAGTATGGTACAGTATTTATGCAGAGGAGAAAACAAAAGTAATAAATACAAAAAAAAGCATTACCAAAGATATTTGATGAGAAATATTGGCAAAAACATACAGATATGAACATTTCACAATACAAAAAATGAGAAAACAAAGGGGAAAGTAGGAAAAAGGATTAGTAATGGAGAAGTAAAGAAACAGAAACTGAAGTTATAAATTACATGTCAAGTGAAGGATTTAGTGTAGAAAATCCAACTCTGGTAATATCACAGCAGGATGGAAGAGTGAGTCCCACGATTAAGGAGAAACAAGTGGAGTGGGAAGCATTTGATCACTTGCCATATGAAGATACTATGAAGCCTTCAGTAGAAAGCCAGTACAAAAGTTCAGTTGGCATTCAGGAAGGGAAAGAGCAGGAAACTGTTACAACTCTGACACAGTTAATATTGTGCAATGACAAGCCAGTGAGTTCCCATATGAAAGAGCAACAGATAACACAGGATGCAACTGAAGAGATTATGTCACAGGAAGATGTTCTGAGACTTTCTGTAGAATGGTCACAGAAACAGAGAGCAAAGAATGTGTTTAAAAGAAAATGATCCAAGGGAAGAGTTGCTTGATTTAATAGAGATGGCTAGACATATTAAGACCAATGAAAGAAATAGATTACAGAAAGTCAATAAGACCTAAAATGTTAGAAGTGTGATAAAATAGATGAGCATAGTAATGAAGACTATTAACAGAAATTCATGTGGTATAACAGAAGTAAATAGGATATATTGCTGTGCAATTAAATTAATAACGGATAAAGTCTTACTACAAAAACTAAGAGTAATAAGGAATGGAGGGAATCAAATGCCATCATGGAGGTATCAAATATAAAGCAATTAAGACAAGAAGTGTTATTGTTAGTATAGAAGAGGGAACAGATCAACAAAAATAATTAGAAAGATAGATGTGATAAAAGGAACATGCAGTATTAGAACAGACAGGATCTACCTTACAGTGTTGTAAATAAAAAACTAAAGATATCAACACAGGCAGAAAAACTTAGAAGATATGCAGATAACTATAAAGGAAAAATACAGATTATAAATGTCTTCTTTCGGCTTTTCCCAGTTAGGGGTCGCCACAGCGGAAGTCCGGTCCGCTAATGATTGGCAGTAGATTTTTACGTGCTGGCTTGCCGGGCCTAACGCACAACCTTCGATGAAGAAACACCCATTCACGCATGTCGACACACAGAAGACGCTCTAACTGAGAATCGAACGTGCAACGTCTAACTGTGAGGCAACAACGCTACCGCAGCACCACCACCGCAGTCTAAAAATACAGATTATAAATATAAAGGAAAAATACAGAATAAGCAATGCATTGATGACCCAAAATGTTTTGTAGAGAATTTGGAAACAAAGCAAAAGAAATGAAAACACCACCAAAAAAAGAAGAATTAGACATGTTTTGGAGAAATATCTATGAACACCTTGTGGAATATAACAACGATGCTGAATGGATAGAAATAAAAGAAACACTAAGAAGTTCAAATGTACAGGATATGAAATGGGATGAAGTAATGGCCAGAGAAATTGAAATAAAATTAAGAAAAGCTCCTAAATGGAAAAACCCAGGCCCAGATGCAGTATCTAAGTTCTGGCTGAAAGTATTCACATCTTTACTTGAAGATTTAATCCTGAGTAAGATCTATTTACATGCACATCCCAAATAGACACCAATCTGGTAAACAACAGGGGAAATGATACTGCTCCTTAAGAATGAAACTGCGAGCTATCCTGAAAACTATAAACCAGTAACTTCCCATCTGATGATGTATAAACTATATACTGGCATTGATGCCGACAGAGTTTATAATCATTTAGAAAAAAAACTCAGTCGTGGCAACAGAACAAAAGGGTAACAAAAGAAAGTCATATGGAACAAATGATCATTTGTTGTTAAATAATGCCATAATAGAGACTTGTAAAAAGGGAAGAATCTAAGATAGGTTACAAAAAAGCATTTTTACAGCATCCCACATTCATAGATAAAGGAATGCTTGCAGATGTATAAGATACACCCTACACAGATCATTTACATTACAGCGACCATGAAACAATGTCAAACCGCCATGCAGCTAAACCATGATAAAGGAAAAATTATCAGAGGGATAAAAATTCAAAGGGGGGTATTCCAGGGTGACTCTTTGTCACAGCAGCTCTTGCCTTTAGCCCATTAAGCTGTCTACTTAACAGATTAGGTCATGGTTATAATTTGGCTCTCAAAAAACAATCAAGTGTAAAGACTTTTCATGTTTTTGTAGATGATTTGAAATTATATAGTTCATCAGATGAGGAACTGAAAACACAACTTTAAGTGGTTAAAACTTTCTCAGATGCTATTAGAATGTCATTTGGTCTTGATAAATGTACAAAAGCAGCATTTAAAGCAGGGAAGCTATAGCACCTAGAAAATATCAGACAGGAATGTGATATAAAGTAACTTGAGCAGGAGGAGGTGTATAAATATTTGGGAACTGATGAAGGATCAACAAGAAAACATGAACAAATGCAAACAAAACTTGGAAAGGAATATTTTAGAAGACTAAAATTAATACTGAAAACAGCCCTGACATCTAGGAACAAAGTCCAGGCTATAAACCTATTTGTTCTTCCTGTTCTAATTTACGGTTTTAAGGTTATTGATTGGCCCCAAAAGGTATTGGATTAGATGAACAGGAAAACAAGTAAAATGCTTCACATATATCAAATGATATATAAAAATCAATGTATACCCAGATTATATATTACTCAATCTGAAGGAGATATGGGCCTCCTTGAAACTAATTAAATATATAGATCTTTAATCGTAGGACTGCATATATATCTGCTGACTTCATCTGATTCAAATATAGTAAAAGTTCTAAAAGAAGAAGACCTCACCATTACAAGTATTATAAAACCTAACCCATTCTTTTCTCCTGCTGAACTACTTACAGCTACCCTTAAAATCAATGACCACACCACTATCACAGTAGCAGCCATCTATATTCCTCCAGAAGATAACATTCCTCTGCTAGAAAATATTCTTTCATACTTTTCTCAACACATCTCCAGTGAAACTATCCTCCTTGGGGATGTCAACATTAACTGGTTAACTCTCAGTAATCCAAATTCTAATACTCATATTCATTTATATGGCTTTACACAGCTAATCTCCCAACCTACTCATACAAACAACTCTCACATATCTAGTACTCATTGACTGGGTACTTGTATCTAATCCTTCCAAATATCATAACCCTGAAACCCTACCCAAACACCCTGAGCAATCACTTGCCTATAAATGTGCTTAGGTTCACTCCCCACGTCTCAAAACCTCCTAGATTTATCACTTGTCACAAACTCACTAACTTCCATCCAGAAACCTTTAATTCCTTCCTCTCTAAAGTAAACTGGAAATTCCTTACCCACCTCCCACTAGAAGAAGCAGTCCTAGCTTTCAACTCCACCTTCCTTAGCATCTTAGACTCACTTGCTCCCCCTTGCAAAGTCGAATTTAGTCCACCATATCTCCATGGCTTTCAAAAGCCACTCGTACACTTATGATAACTAGAGACAAATTATAGAAAAAATAGTCACAAACTAAGCTTCCTGCAGACTTGCAAAAATAGAGAACTCAGAAATCTGACAAAAAAAAAACACATAAACAAAGATAAAAGGACTTCTATAACAAATCTCCCACAGACTAAAATCTAATCCTAAAAAATTCTGGATCTCTATTAACCAAATATTACATCCAGGTAATCTTAGCTCCCCTAATCCATGCCCAGACAAGACATCTGAAGAAACTGCCACTATCTTCAATACCTATTTTTTCAATTCAATATCTAAGCTACTGAACCCTAACCCAAACTCCTCTACTACTAACATCTCCAACTTTTCTGAACCTACTCCTAATATTACCTCCTCAGATATCTTCTCCCTCAAACCTGTACCTACTAGCTACATCAAAACTCTACTCTCCAAATTAAAACCATGCTCAGCATCAGCTGACAATATTCCTCCCACTTTTCTTCTACTAGCAGCTGAATCTCTTGATCTCCCTGTATCTATCCTAATTAATCGCTCTATCTCTGAATCTAAAGTCACTTCCATCTGGAAACAGTGCTACACTCTACCTATACACAAAGGAGGTAACTCCTCTGATATCTCCAACTATAGACCTATCGCTATCATCTCCCCTCTCTCTAAAGTACTAGAAAAATGTATTCATAAACAAGTTATGCAGTATCTAATACAGGAAAAACTGCTTACACCCACTCAACACAGCTTCAGACCCAAACATAGCACCACTACAGCTCTGTTATCCTTCCTCAACACTGTCTCTATAGTCATGGACGACCATAACTTATTTCTTGCACCTCTCAAAAGCTTTTGACACTGTTTCACACTCTTTTCTGCTGCACAAACTGCATAACCTCAACTTCTCCTCTGATACTGTTGCATGGTTCTCCAGCTACCTCACTGACAGATCTCAGGCAGTGAGATGGCACTCTGCACTCTCCCCTACTCTCCCTGTAAAAATGGGTGTACCTCAAGAGTCTATCCTAGGGACTTTACTTTTTTAATATCTTTACTAATCAGCTCTATTCCTACTGTCCTCAGTCATCTTTAGTGCAATAAGCAGATGACTCTACAGTCATCACCACAGCCAACTCTCCCTCTAAGCTCTTCTCAGCTACTCAGGCATCCTTTAACTTAGTCGAAACATGTCTCCCCAACAACCAGCTCATCCTTAACCCTAAAACAAACAAAGCTGCTACTCTTCCTACCTAAAAAGTTCATAAATATTAAACCCTCCTTCTCTATACAGTCCCTTAATAACACTCCCATTCAGATAGAATCCAGCACTAAGCTCTTAGGCATAACCATTAATGATCAGCTTAAATTTGACTTGCATGCTAATAACTGTATCAAAAAGACTCATTCAGAACTAGGGCTCCTTTACCGTAACAAGAAATTCCTTACCTCTGAAGCCAAGATTACTCTCTCTCTTACCTACCTTCTACCCAGTCTAATGTACAATTCTCAAATTCTCACAAATCTTAACTCAGCACTCCTGACCAAACTCAAATCTACCTACAACAAGGTAGCTAGATTTGCTGCCCAACAAACCTACAAATCCCATCACTGTCTCTCTCTAAAACACCTAAACTGGCTTGAATTACCCCACCAGCTTCTTCTCTCTCAGCTCCAGATCATCCATTCTATCGTATACCAGCCTTCCTACTGCCCAGCACTATCCCCTCTCATCTCCCATTATTCTCCCTCCAGACCTCTCCAAAGCTCTAACCAAGACCTACTACAAATCTACAAACCCAAGTCTAAATTTGGACGCAACATGTACAGCTATCACCCCACTATTGCCTGGAATAGTGTCCCACTAGAAATCAGGATCCTTACACATCCTAAACAATTTAATACAGCCGCCAAAGAGCACTTTAAAAGTCACTGGTCCTGCCACTGCACTCTCCCTCCTTAAACATCCCTTACTTCTCATACCTTAACCTACTTTCTGCCCTTAACTCACTCTTCTCACTAGCTCTCTCCAATCTTCCTTGACTACTCTTTCTACTGTCTTCTAAAATCTATTGAGCAAATCACCTCAAAGAAACATTCTATTATAATTGTCTTGCCTTCATGCAACTACATTATGATAAAACTGGGTTTTTATAATCACTTACCCCAAAAACTATATTCATCTTAATGACATATTTCTTTTTATACATCTTGAAATAGTTTTGCTATACTCCTGATTATTGACACTGTAGAACATTGTATTGCTACTTAATGCCTTGTAATAATCTTGTAACATTGCTGTTTAATGCTAATTTATAATGAAAATTGTATAAAATGTTGGAGCTTTTCTCCCTGGGCCTCCACTGAAAAAGAGCTCTTCAGTTCAGTCGGACAATCCTGGTCAACAAATGTAAAATAAATAAAAATAAATAAAATAAAATAATGAGGAAAATAAATCTAAGATATCTTCCTGCTTAGTTTGCAGAATGGGGTCGAGCAGGAATGGAAATCAAACCAGAAGTATGCAAAATCAGACTATAACTGAATGTGCCAAAAACAAAATATAAGGAGAAGAATCAGATGAGAAGGTAAGAAATGTGGAAAAGGCCTAAATATAGTTGCAAGTATAGAAAACTCCTGGAAACATCTCATGTTGATCAGGATCTGTCACAGAACTGATTAAAGAGAAGTGAATTTAAACAAAATATGAAAGGTTATAATATCGGTAGCCATTAGTTTACAAAGTAAATTGAACATGTGGGAGAAACAGACAAATGTAAGTCAGATAAAACTGAACTGGGCACATCTTGTTGCTAGGTATAATGGCAGAGGGCCTGTATACTGAAAGGCATAATAATATGACAGAACAGTTGCTTTGGGGGTTGTCCAATCATTAAAATATTGAAGTAGCTGAGAAGCATTGGAAACATGAGCCAAAAAGTATTATAGAAAATATTGAAGTTTATAACACATGGGATCACCCATTGTCAACAGTTCAGAATATAGAAGCAAGAAAACCAGATACAGTAGTCCATAAAAGAAGACAAAAGTAGCACGGATCATTGAAATTGCTACACCCTGTCATTACAGTGTCTTAAGGACAGAGAGTTATGAAGTCATAAAATACCAGGATTTACAGGCAGAAACAAAGGTAATGTGAAAGAAGGATACCTAGACAGTTCCAAAAGTAGTGGGAGAAAATGGTATCATAAAAAAGAATTTATAGTTGTATTTAGATATGCTACTTGTACATGTAACTCCATATGAATTACAGAAGGAGTCAGTTCTAGCCACATTGTTGGTGCTGTGAAGAGGTCTTTTGGCTAACATCAAAGACTGAAAAAATACTAACTTCCTGAACTTTAATCATACTTTGACATAGGAATGGGGTCTATTCCCATCATAGTACTAGAAACCTGAAAGACTTGGACAAATGAAACTGATACCTAGTGATATTCTGCATAGAACCTCATCAATAATAGTGCACCCTTCTTCTGTTATTGACCATGTACCTGTCTCCTCCAATATAAATATAACCCAGCCAAAACATCCGCCACCCTAACACCCATCAGAGCACCCCCACCAAAAAAAAATAGTCATTCTAATTTCTACCCTTTCTTTCAGAAAAAAAATCTAATTTCCACTCTCTTTGATTGGTAACTCCTTTATCTTGTCAGAGGTGGCAGTGCTACAGTTAGTTTGATCTCAAACTTATTAAATTACATAGGCACATCTTTGGAATTATCACTAGGCTTAAGAAGGCCTGAAAATATTAAATTACATAAGCACATCTTTGGAACTATCACTAGGCTGAAGAAGGCCTGAAAATAAAAGTTCATTGGTGATGAAAGAACTCTGTTCATGACTCAACCTCAAAAAATGAAGCATGAATATATGGAAAGTCAATTTCAGCTTGACAGTGGGTAATACGTTTATCTTCCTAAGAGACACAGCAATAAAATCCATTAGGCACCATAACAAGAAATCCATACCATAATCAACCACATGTTAATGCAAACCAAGAAATTTCAGGAAATAAATCATTCTGTCACTCACATGACCCAAAAATGGTCTACAATAGATTTTAATGGCTCCCAATCAGAAGTATGGGTTCTGATAGCATAAGTTATGATACTCTGAAAAATTAACTGCCATTCAAACAAGAAGCAGCAAATTCTAAAATTCACAGTTAAACCTTTTAAAGATTTTTTTTTGGGGGGGGGTAAATGCTTTCACTCCTAACTTGGAGGGTCTGTGCTCCTCTACTGACCTTGATTACTTATATGTACTTACTCTGTGATTACTGTTCCTCTGATTAAAGGAAATTATCTTAGTATCCGTTCATGTCTATAGTTCTGCAACTCTAACATCTCCAATTACAATTCTTAAAATTTAAACAGACACCTGATCACAGCATAATCATTACTACAAGTAGGTCAGTCTATGCAGTAAAATTCCTGTCTAAATTTATTAAACTAATGGTAACAGCTCAACCACTACCATTAATCTATCACCACAGAGACTGTCCCATGTGTGTTTATACCTCTCTTCCATTTCAGAAAAATAATAATGCACAACTGAAAAACTGATTGATTCGCAAAACCTGGCCCATTAGGATCAGACAGCCTTTGTTTGTAGCTTACTAAAATTAGTAAACGTCATCTTCCAAAGCTACTCTATCATCACTCAAAACAGCTAATCAAACATATAGAAAGATACCATTATATGACTTTCTCAAAAAAAAACACTGTACCATATTTTGTCTCTTCTGTCAGATCTACCTCACTTCTCCCGTCTCTGAGAAAGATACTTGTGAAACTGGGGCACACCTGATTTTGTGAATGCCCTACAAAAATAGGGTATGCTAGCTAGACACCAACATGGGTTCTGGATGAGTTGATGATGCATGTTAGCTGTATGTACCCTGATAGATGACATTCTCCACAAGACCAACAGAGGTCGTCTTGCAGGGGTTACTTATTTTGTACCTAACAAAGGGATCCGAGCTAGTTATCTGCCAACATCTCAAAGTAACTTTATATTACTGCACAGAAATTAGTACAGGAGTACTCGACTCATTTTCAGCCTATCCATTTAATAAGTCATTCCTCAAAAACCTTTTCCTCTCACCTTTAGCATTAGTAAACCAAAGACTCTAACAAGATTTTCTTTTAGCAGAACTACTCCTCTGACTCTTCATTAACCTTCTTCCAAAGATCAAAATCATTTTCTGTGCTGATAATATATACCGATCCTTATTCCTCTACACCATCAAGAAACAACTTGATTTTAGTCTCAGCAAATTAATCAAAGTAACTTTTAAGAAATAATCTGCTGATCAACATAAATAAAATCAAAACAATGATCTTTAGACCCAGGCCTTAGCTTAAGCTTATCCCACCTCATAGGACTAGGGAAATAAACTCCTATGACACCTGCTGGATTGCCAATTGTCTCACAGATGTTACCTTTGGAAAGCAAAATAGGGGAAGTTACTCCACAAAAAACAATCTTCAGTGGAGTTCCCCAGATTTCTGTGCTAGGGTCTCTTCTGATCAGTATCATCTTCTCTGAAGTCAATACCAAAGGTCTATGGCTGACTAAGTTTGGAGATAAGTGCAAACTAGGAGCAGTCATTGTATCCCCAGATGACTTAGCCACCCTGCAGAAAGATTTGTCCCAAATAAATAAATGGTGCTAAAATCATGGCCTTTTTCTAAATTCAAAAAATGTGTTATAGTATCCTTTGGGAAGTCATCTACTCGGCAGAACTACCACACTCATAGAATTGTTCCGAATTTGGGAACTTACATGGACAGTAACCTAACTTTTGTCTAACATGAGATCATTATTGTAAGAAAGTCCTTCTATATTGCACAGCTTATAAACAAAGGGATAATGTCTAAATCTAGGGATGTCTTTGACCCCTTTTACTCAGCCCTCATTTGTCCAATCACTGAGTATAATGCTCCCTTTGGCAGATATCTTTCCTGACACATGCAACAGTTGGAATGCCCACAGAAATACCTTACAAAAGGATATAAGGCCTAAAAGATATGTCCTACATGGACAGACTCAAAGCCCTGTCTCTATACTCAGTATCCTACAGACTGCTAATAGGTGTCCAGTGTCTACCATATAAGGCATTCCCTGGCCCAGGAGTGATAGATTTACTGCATATCAGCAAGTAAAATGCCATCATAAATAGTGAATCTGGGGATGTAAACATCTTTTGCAGCATTAAAAGAACAGTTTGGAGGGAGAGATATATCTCACAGAGGATGCTGCTGCTCTGGAACTTACTACCCATCCATATATATCAAGACTCACCCCTATCCATGTTCAAGTGCAACTGAGAAATAGAAATTTTTTCCACAGGACAGCCACTATACTACTAATGGACAGAGGCAGCTCCTAAATTATTGATCCTGTGCATGGGTCCTCTCAAATTATCTGTTGTATGAACCCAGTTATTCTCAACAGGTGTCATATATATCTTTTGACCTTGAGATGGGTAAGACTAATATAACACCAAATGGGATAGCTTCATTGAAGCACCAAAAGGGAAATGGGTAGGTTTTAAATGTCCCACAAGGGCAGCTAGCCTAGTACAGATCTATGAACTTATGAACTCTATCAGTGACCACTCTAGATGCAAAATTATAACCACGTCCCAACTTTAATATAGGGCTAGATAAATGTCTCACCTTTGGCAAGCATATTAATCAAACAACCGCATAAATCTATAAGATCCTTTTGGCTTGTAAAATGTCATTTTCTATCACAAATGAAACAGTAACATAATTTCTATGAAGAGCATGGTGCATTTAATACATTTTGCAATGAGACAGAGCAATATTCTTAAGCTACTTATTACTAACATCTCAAACAGAATATGTGACATCATTAGTCTGGACTCACTAGGGAATTCTGACCACTCTGCCATTCAAATTCCAGTCAGTTGCAATACAGCTAGATAAACAAAAAAACTTACATTAAATATCAAGTAAAGGCATAACTACCCACAAGACAATAATGATTCTTGGTAAAGCGAACTGGGAGGTCTTCAGTAAAGACAATCGCACTAATGCTTATAACTTACTTGAAAAAATTGACTAGGAGCGATGGATGACTTTAATTAAGAATTCATTGGCATTTGAAGTTTCTTTTCCCCATCTGGTGGCACCAGTACCTTGAAAGTGTAATTAGAACTAAATATATGTAATACTTTTAACACCTATCCTGCAGAACATCTTATAGCAAGGCTAGTAAACATCTCAATTTAGCACTAAAGTCTGCTAAGAATAAATTGAATTGAAATTAGCAAATTATATCAACTGCGAAAATATTTCTCTTATATAAATAACAGCAAACAAGCAAAATCGTGGTTAGTTAGAATGATTGTGTATAATGGCAGAGTACATTTTGCAGGAGTTGAATTTGCAAACTGATTTCATACCTATTTTGTAAATATTTGTAACTCTGTCTTTAAGAGTAAGCCAGAGATTCATGGCACAGAGCCTATTTGTACAATTTTAATCATGATATCCGTGGTGCTTTTGTCACTGAATAAAATTAAGAGTGACTGTAATCCTGGGCATGATATTATCCCAGGATGTTTAAGAAAGAAACAATAACATCTATCAACAAGCCCCTTATCTTGTTATTTATGTGTGTTATGTTACTCAGTAGTTCATTCTACATAGTTGGAAGTCTGGAAATGTTTTAATTCTCAAAGGATGAGCTGTGGATAGAATTTCAAATAACTGCCCCATTAGTTTGACACCTCGTATGGGAACGTGTTTTGAAAGATGTCTTCTTTCTTTGTTATAGAATGATGTAATATTGGTCCACCGGTTGACCCTTATTAGCATGGTTTCTGCATAAGAAATTCTAGTTTCACTAATTTGGCAAACCTTTATGAATCGATTAGTATGGCCTTGGACCATGATGTTAGTCTAAGGGTTGTGCTTCTGGGTATGTCTAATGCATTCAATATTAATTCTCAGCAAGTGATAGTGGACTCTTTGAATGACATTTCTGTGAATCCCTTAATCATCAAAGGGTTTTCTATTCGGCTTACAGCATTAAAATTAGTAACTATATTTCAGACTGGGCACCTATCAAGACCAGAGTTCTACAAGTGTCAGTACTGTAACAGGTCCTTTTTAATAAAGCCTTTTCCTGTATTCGTTTGTATAATAATTTCTGGATGGCAAAATATGCAGATTTTAAAAATTAGTACTTTGTTAGCAAAGCTAGAGAACCATCAAACTCTTAATAACTATTTTAGTATAGTTAATTTATGTCTAAATGAAAATGGATTAAAAATCAATTTAAATAAAAGTTGCCAAATGTACAAGATGATTCTTTTATCATTGTATTTTCAGAATATAAAGATGTGGGTATCTTTCTCTCCCAGTTCTACTCCTTCACAAAAACAAAGGCAGCATATGTAGTGCAACAATTTTATTGGTATATTACAAGCATTTGTTCATTTAGCCAAGACTATTGTAACTATAGGCAATTTATTCAAAACAGTGGTAACCAATTTGTAATTTCAACTTTCTGGACAGAGCAAAGCTGGGTGGCTTCTCATACCACCCTCAAAAGGCTTGTTCAGCCACAGTGCCCTTTAGCAAATAAGATCATTAGAATGGTGCTTCATTGAGGACCACTCACTCATCTGCATCAGAATACTGGCTAAGTGGCCCAGGAAAGCAGGGAGAAATGAAGGGGAGGAAGGCTGCCCTTTGCCTGCCCCCCATGTAAACAGGGGAGAGAAAGAAAGGACTCATGCCCAACGGAACAAACTTCTACAGAAGCAAGCCTTACTTTGTATTCAGAATTTAATTCTGAATAAGAAATGGGATCATAGTCATGCAGAACTAGTCAATGTACTGTTTTTGTTTTCTCAAAACTAAAGCATGGACTACATTAATTCCTTCATCCATTGCTACTTAAAAGCAGAAAACAGGTTTAAATCATGAAACTTGCAATGCACCTTGAACACAAAAGGACAAGTTTGGGACAAATAAATTAAACCCAGTACCAGAAAACTGCATACCATCTGAAGACAAAACAAACTGGGTCTTTATCAACCAAGTCCCAATATTCAAGGACATAAAAACCAGGAAAGGGGCTGCCTTGGATCTCATGAACTTTTGTGTTACTTCAACCACTGTGGGAAACATTGTTCTGTGCCAACAAAATCTCAGGTTTATAGCTGACCTGATCAGTAAGGTGTTTGGCAGATGTTGTTGCATTGTCATCAGTTCTTTGAAAATGCTGAACAACAAATGTCACTTTAGTACCAGTCAGCTATCGTTCCCTCCTAGATGAATCAACATGAAGTTTGGTTGGCTAAACTGGTATAATATCTTGTTAAGAGTTGAAGCTTGAAGCCAGCTGTTCCAAACAGGCCTGGAATGTTTTCACATATCATTTCAACAGTAGATGGGTCAAGGTTCAAATTTGTAGCAGCTGACTGTAAATCTAGTCTCTTAGCTACTAATGCAACAAAAAGGTGATACAGAATTACAATGTGAGTGTAATCTGAAATGAAATAAAAATTGAAGATCACTTTAGTATGTGACAACTACTTGATTTTGCAAAGAATTGCTGAGGAGAACCACCAGCTCATTCTTTTGATGATTCTGATAGACTGCCACTCCCTTGCAAAATCTGACACCCAGTACTGAATGAGTGGGCAGCATATCTTTTGTGGGAATCTTCCAGAAAGACAAAGCATTGTGCAAATAATAGTCCACATCCTCCAGAAAGACAAAGCATTGTGCAAATAATAGCCCACATCCTCCAAAGCAATAGTTTCACCATCAGGGAGCTTGAAATCTAACACTTCCACAGACATCCTCCCAGATAGCTTACAAAGGGCTGCTGTCCACAGTTATCTGCTGCCTCTATCCCGCATTGATCTGCCTTGGACATGTAAACCCAAATTACTACCAGTTACCTGGTCAAAGATGCATCTTCCAATATAGGGAAAGCAAGAGTTTGCTAATTCCAAAGATCCAACCCAGGAAAGATAACTAAACAAGGTGGCCCATATTACATAGTAATGATAACCCCCAAGTACCAAGTGCACTTCCTTAATGATGGTGCTTAAAAGACTCCACTATAGGGGTTTCCTAGGGTCTCTGTAAAAACATTTTGCCTTCTCCGAACCTTTCAGTAACCAGGAGTTGATCCAAGACTTTGTGAAGTCCAGCATACTTGGAATTTTTGCCAGTAGGATAAGAGATACCAAGTGCATTTGTATGGCCCTGGCATCCTGGCATCTTCATTTAGCATGCACCTAAAGACAAAATAATGGATGATAGAGACAGGGGGACCAAATTTTCTCATCAGTTGGCAAACCTTGGCAAAAATTCAAGAAAGATGAAAGAGCTGCCCTATAGGATTTTTTAGTACTGAGGTTTAAACCAATTATGTCATTAACTCTCACCAGTTATCCACAGTTAATTCAGAGTGGTGGAAGGACCCTCCTGTGGCCAGGATGTAAAATCTGGAATCTGTGGCTGAATAAGACTGTCAGCTAAACTACTGTGTTTCCAGGAATATACCTGCCAGTAAAAGAACATCTGATCTGAAGGCTGTGTAGAACTAACAGTCTTAACAAGAACTTAACCATCAGGATTTGTAGGTCTTTTTCTTAAGCATCTGAATAACTGCCTGATTGTCTGACTGGCAAATTACTCTCTTATTGCAAAACTGTTATTGCCACACTACTGTTGCCACCCAGATGGGTATGAGCTTCAAGAATGCCATGTCTTTTTTAGAATGTTCAGACTAAGAAAGTGGCCAAGGGGCAAAAAAAAAAGAAAAAAAGAAATGCCATGTGTATAGATCTTCCTTCACTCTGCTCATCACTCTCACCCTAAGTGCTTCTACTCAGCCCTGTTTAACAAATTAGACAGGATCCTGGTAAATGCCCTTCTTGGAGCTACAGCCTTACAAGTAAAATTAAGGAGGCCTAAGCGCTCCATGTCCACACTTGCTCTAACTGTTTTAGTTGATAGGAAATGATTAGCCACCCCTAAGAATGGCAGAGCCTGGACTAGACCTTCAGTTTTGAATTCCACTAACAGGACCGCGAGTGCATGGCACAGCTGCATAGAATGCACCGTGCCCTGTTGAGCCCCATTATCCACATTTCCTATGAATAAACAATAATTGAGGTATGGACTGCTGCTTGATGCAGAGCTTGCTGATATCAGCTCCACCGGAGCGCCTTACTAAATGTCTCAGATGTGGAATGACCAACATGCAGTCCAAGGGCAGGGCCATGTTAGTGTAAAACTGGTGTAAGAAGCACATGCTCAGTTGGAGCCAGTCCTGCTTACAAGTAGGCAGCAGCTGAAAGGTGGCTTTGATGTCCAGTTTTGCCAGTCAGGGATTAGGAATCCTCTTGATACTGCAGATAGTGTCATTTAATAATGAGTTCTAAACCCTAGCCTCTTCTTTGCTAATGCTGTCATTAAATGACAATTCTTGTGAAATAATAGGTGATGAATGATTCTGTACTGACAGTCTTTCTTCTTATATACTAAACCCTATGGGGAAAGTCTACAGGAAATAAATTGCAGAATTGCAAAGGGACTCACAACCAATCTGCAGCACCTCTTTGTTAACCTGGCTCCTAACAACATCTTCCTTGCCCACAACCTACCCTAAATTCTGACATAATTTTACAGAGGCAGTAGCCTGCAACTTTACTGGAAAAAAACCCTGTAATAGTTTCTGCTTTGATTGAATATCTGGGTAATCAATCAATAACCTGTCCATCACTCCTGCTTTGATGTGGGGGAGGGAGTGCTGTCCCCAAAAAGCACTCTCTTTCCCCTGGCTTCGAGTTCTGAATATGAAGGGGACTATTTTGCCTTCTTCATCTTGGCTAAATTAATATATGTCTGTCCTACCTTAGCCCAACATTTCACAAATAGGTGACTCTTCCCACAGAGTGAACAAACATGTGCAAAGCAACATCATGGCCACATACATACCATTACTAAAGGCCCAGCAAGCCTTCAATCTGATTCTTTGCTGGCCTGCCCCACCAGGAGATGAACATTTCAGTTTGTCTATCATGATCTCCAGCCAAGGGTCCACGTGCCACTCTCACCTTTTAGGGACTTGTTTACAGCCATCATTTGTCTAAACTTCTGATCATACCAGATTCCAGACCCTTAACTGTTACCTGCCCCTAGAATAATATTTAGTTCACTGTCTGACAGTTTCTGACTGGAACTGGAACTATCTTCCAGCTGTATCCCCACCTCCACAAATACAAAAAGGTGACCAGCCATTGGCAACTGGGGAAGGGCAAACCAAAGGTGTCAAGTGTATATGATAAATCATCCACTCCGTGTATATGATAAATCATCCACCCTGTCATCCCCACCCCCAGCAGCATGTACCTGTTGTGATGTACTCAGGCCTTTTTCTGTAAACAAATTACAGAGTGTAGCCCTATCTTCTTGTGATAATCTATCTAACAAAACTCCCAAATACTCCTCCACTGACCTCTCCTGATCATTAGCCTCTTTGACACCTTCTAACTACATCTCATTACCTGATTGAGTAACAGTCAATTGTCCCAGGTAGCTCCCCCATAGCAGGATCCTCAAATCATCTGCAACACGCATGCTTAGGACACAAGTTTCTTTTTCAGGATCAGTACAATAGCAGTGTCTATTTAAGTGACTTGCTTGGAATTCCCCAGCAGGCACACAAGACAATAAGGAAATCAAACCCTTGTTTACAGGAAGCATCTTATTAACAGTTCATATCCTTAATTATATGTGCTATAACTGCCATTTCTCAGTGATTGGTTCCACAAAATGCACCAAATGCTGGGGAGGGCGCCCAAATCAGGGACAGATGTTTCTTGAAACTTAGAAGTTGCTAGCATGGCTGGTTTGCTGAAGCCTGCCTCAAACTAGATACCTGCCAAATTACAAGAAAACTTAATCTGAAACAACTTGTCAGATCCATTTTTTTAAAGGAACAGATATAAATAATAGGAAAATATAGGATATTTTGTGCATTAATAAAATTAACAGTTATGACAGGTTATCCAGCTAGTTCGAATACACTCTTCATTATTGCATTTTTTAAAACAAAACCCATAGTTATAACACAGGCAAAGCACTACGAATAAAAACCTAGCACCGCACCTCACTAGCAACCAGCTGCTGGCTGACCTAAGGCCCATTGCTGATACCACATTCTCCACTGACTGTTGCACACCAATACACATATAGCAAAACTTTAAAACATTAATATAGAATACTGTGGATGTATATACATTTTTTTTCTTTTTTCTTTAAAGTTAACATGACAGCAACTAGCCCAAGAGATGAAAACATCTCACCTACCTAGTCACTCAGACAAGCAGGAAGTACTGAAAAGACACTGTGGAACTGAATACAGATCTTCTTGCACACTCTATATAGTCAGAGAGATACCCCCCCTTATGCCGCTTGTGACCTTTGAACTTTTACACTCGACTGAGCTACTGTCTCCTCTGCCAGTGCAAACTTGGGTTAGCATTTCTTTGAAATAGTGATACCTCAAGAGTACAACAAGAGTATGCCACCCCCCATCCCCATACTGCCCAGTGATGGCAGTAGTGGGACATGAATCCATGTTTCAGATGTGTAGCATAAACTACAGTCTCATCACCTTCTCAGCATTACTTTTGAGATTGCTAGCTGTTGAGTCTCTGCAAAAAAACACGGCAGACCAGAATCTGTAGATTTGTAACACCATCTGCCTAGCTCTCAATGTGAAATTCTTGGTATCCGTGTCTCAGAACACATAAAAACATGGTTATGATCTCAGACATGATCATAACCCTCTAATGGCACCCACGAGCCTTCAACAATTTTGTCATTATTGCATTTGTGGAGCTTGCAACTGAACATGTCACATGATAGTAATAAAATAAGATGTGAAACCATTAAGAAGTTTTTTAAAAGTATAAAAAAACAAGAAAATATGGTTTGTTGTATTGAAAAATGATAGTATTATCACTTTCAGATGATAGCACAGAAATACTTCAGTTAAGTATTTTTTCAGTTAAACAGATAATAAACAACTAAAGAGTGAATGGGTAGCCATTATACCTGTGAGATAAGTGAGCAGAAATAAAACCAACTAATATAACTAAAGTGAAAGCATGTGAATAAAAGTATTTCTGGAGATATCTGGCTTGATATTGATTGTGATACGTACATTGGTCCACAGAGGAAAAGACGGGTAGCCAGGTAAAACAGTTATTCCATTTCCCTTAATATAACCACTGGTGCAAACTGAAGGTACTGTTTTTATGTATAGCAAAAGGTAAAGTTTATCAAACATCTGAGACTATGTAAACCCAAATAGCAAGTATAAAGATGTAAAGCAAACTTTGACACCCCATTCCAGCCAAACAGAACTGTCTAGGAATGAGGTATATAAAAAAAGAAATACTGTGCAAGAGGAAAATGAAAACACACATGTATAACCACTAGAGTCAGACCCTTAATAAGTAACTGTAAATACAATGGCACAGACAAAGATATAAAAACATAAGTAATATACTGATTCAGCACAGAATAAGTAAAGGCATTGCCAGCATACCTAAGCCATAAATAAAAGTGGGACATAGGCCCAAAAATAGGGACATTTTTTTAAATCATGCTCTTACAAACTTAGTAAGTTGATAGAATAACAGGTTTTGCATTAACATGAATATTCTAAAAGATATGAAGTCTGAAACTCAAATGTCTGTCATTATTTTCTAACTTCAATCTTTAATGATTTGCCAGGAATTTGCCAAAAAATGCAATTTTATGAAAAATGGACCAAAAATATGAGGCTAAAATCTGTACAGTTGATTGATATGATTGCCAGATCCTGATATGATGTTAGAGAAAATTTTAAACATTGCAGGCTAGTAAAAATCTCAAAAAAATACAAGCCAAGCGGAAGTCTGTAAATGCACTTTCAATGTATTCAATGTGAACAGTGTATAAAAATAAGAAAAATAAATGCATGATAATGAATCTTTATATGTGTGGCTGTAGCATGTCAAAGAAAGAAAGGAGCACAGTAGAGTAATAGTAGTAGTATTAGTAATGTTAGTAGTACTGTGAACAAAAATATCCCAAACTGTAACAAAATTCCAAAACCTGGAAACATGGATAGCAGTAAAAACTTTTATTCCAATGAATATCAAATCACAAATCTTTCGGGATCAACCCTTCATCAGTGTGTAAAGGAACAAATAAAAACATCCATTTAAATACCTTAATAGGATCACATGACACAGTCCAAATCAATTACATGCCACAATATCTAAAAAATATATGTAAGATATATATAGAGATATTTAAAAGTTTAAATGTGTATATAACTCATCTCAAAAATAGTTATCTTTTCCGCAACACTGGTTTAACACTAACCGCTATGTTCAAACCAGGTAGGTGATCAGCCTCTAGAAGTGTAATCCATGAGTATTCGCAAACCTTTAACTCATTATTCAGATCACCACCCCCTTTATTTTTATGTTTTATATCTATAACTGTAAAAAAATGAGGTTCAGTAGCATTTAAACATATCTGCCAGTGTAATTCCTTGTTTTTTTTTTTTAATAGTGTTGTAATTACCAACTCTACATGATATTTATATACTATCCAACACAACAAACAAGATTTTCGGCTGTGCTATGTCCACAATGTGTGGAACAGAAATCTGGACATGAAAGGAAAGGCATACAAATAATAAAAAAAGGATAATGAGGGTTGTCTTCCTGATAACAGGTAGAATGTGAACTGGATGTCATCCTTAAATACAAGTGGGGCCTCCACTGAAAATGGACATGTATCCAGCTGGACTAGCCCGGTCAACAAATGTAAAATAAAATAAATAAAATAAAGTGGGGTTAGAAAGGTTCTGCAATAGACATCTATTTACATTAAAAGCTAGTATTCATACTTTAATCTTGCTTTGCTAAAGATTTTGTGATGTTTAGTTAGTGAAGAACTAAAAATTGGTTCAAACAGGTTACACAGGATGGTGTTGGTAGAGTGTGACGGGCACTTGTTGGTTGTAGTTTAAGATTTAAGGTGACATATATAAAATATAAGCATCTATTTAGTTTAAAGCCTAGTTAGATAGCTCGATAGAGGGATAGATAGGCTAATAGATATATCTGGGTTAGAAAGACTTAAATGTTGAACATGAACTGTGGAACAGGTGCATTTGCTTGCTTACTAATGAGTGGTGGGAGTTCTTTCCTTTCACTTACGTAATTAGCTCATTTTATAGTATTATTTATACGTTTTGGGATGGCAGGTTACTTTTCCCCTCTAAATACTCATGCTATTTGAATTGTATACTAAACTATAAAGCCTTGGTTAAAAAAAGTCTGTGTAGAGCTGTCGTTTGTTGCGTGCTGGATACTATACTATCCCAAATTTGAAGTACAGCTGTGGTTTTGTTAGCTCTTTGTTGTAGAAAATACACAACATAAAGGCAGGAACCAATCTTTCTTGTATGTAAAATACTGCTTCCATATCATGTTGGTTAGTGTGCCTCATTTGGGGATTGAAGGTTAAGAGCTAGGCAGATGGCTTTACAATATAAGTTAGCTTGGCTCATACAGGGCTCTAACTGATGTGTTCTGGAATTGCAAGGTTACCTGGGTTGTGGATATTGATAGGTCCTTTCATGTGTGGAGTTTAGTTTTAACATACTTGACTGGTAGTTAAATTTACCTGGGGTATTTGATAGGGTCATTGGACACATAGCTTCAATTATGGCTCCTTTGTCATAGATGTGATTGACGGTGGTACATTCCTTCCTGGGTTGGCAGGATAGGTTGTCCTTGAAGATGTCTTGGAATGTGTGTTATGTATTTTGGATGTTTTACATGTCCTTTTCTTTCTTGCAGATGGGGTCTTGGAACGCTGCGGTTGTACTTTGGAATAGGTGGGTATAAGGTGGAGCCTTCTCGTTACTATTAGAGGGTTTAATTTTGTCCTTTGCTTTGTAGATGGTGGTGTGCAGAGTTCCTGTTGTGGCAATACAGTGAATTCACAGATGATGGAAGCAGTGGTGAGTGAGGAGGTTACACAAGGGGAACACAAGTGGGCAACAGTTACTGATGGAAGTAAGTGGATTTCAAAGTTGTTGAGTTTGGGTAGAGGATTTTACTCTGCTAGTCAGAGAAGGACAGGCATGTTGAGTTTTTATATCAGGGTTAATGGGTTGTACAATTTGTCTATTAATCGTTAGTATGTTAGATTAACGCTGAAAGTTGTTCCTGTTGTGGGCATTTGCGTTCAATAGTAAAAGGGAGCATGGTCATTGTCCATAGGTAAAGGTTTGATGGGCTTGGCGTTTGAAGCAGACCTTTAGGCAACAGCGTCTCCTTGTTTGATACATGGGGTGGCAGGGGTCCTGGTCAGTGCCTCCATGTTAAATAATCATGGTATGTGTGCACATATAATTTATCATTGTTTCTTTCTTTGCAGATTGCTGGAGTACAGAAAGCATCATGCGGTGGCTTGAAAAGGGGATTTGAAAGGTGATGTTTTGATAGGATGGACATTCTTGCCACTTGAATGGGGCACAAGGAGGGTCTGAGTGATCATCTTAGTAAGGCATGTTTGAGCTCTGTGTTTAATTACTGGGAGCTGATTATTGCATTGGTATAGGGGGCAAGTAAGGAAGACTTAAGTAAAGGGGACTAAAAGGGGAAAAACTGTCGGGGATGGTTTTGGGGAGTGTGGGGATCCCATGGGATGTGTAGGGTCATGATGTTCATAGGAGCACAGGAACTTATTAGGCTACAGCTCTATGGCTCCTGCAAGCCAGTGAAGTTCAATCCTTGCTTTCTTGGAACCTTGGGTGGTTGTATTCTTTCATCCAGTTGTTCAAACTATATGTGGGGGAAGGGCCAAGGAGGTGTTTGACATGATGCTGGAGTTTTATTTTAATGAGGGGCATCTTTGGGTGACAAAGTTGACTCTTGAGTAGGTAGTGTTACATACCAGGTTAAGGTTTTACAGAATAGCACAAGGAGCATTTCACTTGGGGTTTGGGTGAATTTTGTACATAAGGTTTTAGGAAGCATGGTAGTTAGGTGGCTGTGTTGGGGTAGTTTTATAAACTGGGTGCGTTGTTACAGGGGAGTTAGACGGTATAAGGAATCCTGGTTGCAGGATAAGGCAGCAGTAGGATACTAGTGGTATAGGTAACATAAGGAAAGAGCTTTTTAGGGGAAAGGCTAGGGACAAACAAGGGTTTAAAAATGGTTTGATGATGAGTGAATTGGGGGTGTTTATGGCGTGGCACGTAGAGTATTTTATTGGTGAGCATAGGTGAGTTTTCAGGAACTAAGTCAAGGGGTGCTGGATTTCTGCCATCTAAGGTTGGGGCATTAAAGTTTGGGAGTTAGACTATTCCCTATGGTAATGGAGTTGTGGCACATATAGAACTGGGTAGTGGGGGGCTAAGGTGATATGCTATGGTTAGCACTTGGGTGTGAGACTTGCTACTAGTTGTTTGACTGGGTGCCGTCTTGAGTTCATGAGGTTATAGTTTGTGGTTTTGTGGTGGTTATAGGCTGTCAATACATTCAGGCTGAGCCATGATTTCGGCTTTGAAGGCAGCGGACTAAAAGGGTATGTGTTCTTTGGTGTGGAGGGTCCGGTGTTATAACGGGGTCATGGTAATCCTACTTTATTTAGTTTCATTAGGATGTGTTTCAGTGATGGCATGGCAAAGGGGTTCATGACGGGATGTTAAGGTGCTTTACCGATGAGGGGTACACCAAATGATGTTTGGCTTGACTCTTCCCTTTATGGGAAGTGGATTGAACAATTTTGGGTAGGAGGGAGGGGGAACAGCCTGGTCAGGCTGGTTGGTGGAAAAGAGGGATAGCCTTGCCCTCTTCTGTTCCCCCTCTGATGTCTGGAGGTTCATTTCAGGGATCTGGGGAAAGGAAATGAGTAGTTGGAGGAAGCTTGCTGAATAGATAAGCAAGCTGAGGTAAGGATGGTGTTTATTTGGTGGAAGGTAACTCAATGGATGGTGTATGAAGTGAGTTGGGACGCTGCTTCATAAGTAAAGTAAGTGAGCAGAGGTATGGACCCTGCTTGTTGGGCAGGGTGAGTAGGTACACTGCCCTGATTAACATTACAATGAATGGTGTAGAAAGTGAGATGGGACGCTGCTTCATAAGTAAAGTAAGTGAGTAGAGGTATGCACGCTGCTTACTGGGGCAGGGTGAGTAGGTACACTGCCCTGATTAACATTACAAGGATGTTATCAAAAACAATTGGGCTATGTTTAAGGGTAACAAAGATTTATGGTCAGTTATTGGTGTTGAACCCTTGTTTATTTACAGGGTTAACAGTAATTTGAAATGTATGCTGGAAAACAGACACCTAGCAAAGAATAGTAAAAAGAAAGGGACAACTAGGTGTGGGGCCTGTGATTATTGTAGTTACATTATTGAAGTTCCTATGGAAAAATTGGGTCCCTATGATACTGAAGTGACCTTTTTCCCAGGTTCGTGCACAACAACAGGTGTTGTTTACTTGGCTAGATGTAAAGATTGTGTCCATTTTTATATAGGAAAGACAGAAAGGAGGTTAAATCGAAGGATTTATGAACACTGTTACAGTATTATAAAAAAAGATGAAAAAAACGCACTATATAAACATATTAGTACTAACCCTTCTCACTCCTTTAAATTTGGCATTTTAGAGATGGTCAATAAGGATTTTAGAGGGGGGATTGGACTAATAAATTAGTAAGGGCAGAAGCTAGGTGGTAATTCAAACTTAATGCCACAGAGGTTCCAGGTATTAATGAATTTATTAGTATTAAACCTGAACTAAAGTTCAGGGCTACAAAATTATGAACTGTTTTTTCATTCTTACCTCTCTTTCTACTATTGGTTTTATGTACATATCTATTTGTTTATTTATTCATATAACAGATACTTGTAGTATTTGGTTTGGTCTGCGTATTTGTACAGTTTTTAAATTCAGGCACTATTGTGTCCTTCTTTTTTATATGCACTTTAAAACACTGCCATTTTAAATGTTAATTATTGTCTAATTGAATTAATTATTTATGTGTATAAAAGGAAATGAAACCATGGTGTTTTGTTCTGAAGAAGTCACTTGACGAAAGCGCTTGACTGTGGATATTTTTATTCTTTTGTGGATTTTCCATCAATAAATTTCGTTTTGACTGTGGATATTTTTATTCTTTTGTGGACTTTCCATCAATAATTTTGTTTTGGGTTGTAGTACATCAGCTCCAGAGTGGATTTTTGATTTAATTTGTGGCATTTTTCCACTCTTGCACCCTGTTGTGGTTATTACAATGAATGGTGTATGAAGTGAGATGGGACGCTGTTTCATAAGTAAAGTAAGTGAGTAGAGATATGGACGCTGCTTACTGGGGCAGGGTGAGTAGATACACTGCCCTGATTAACATTACAAGGATGTTATGTTGTATTTAGAGTCACTTATATCATGAATAGTAGTAATAAAGTTGGTGATCAAAGCTATGTTATGGAAATTTAATAAAGGTCGTCAAATGTCATTTGGTGTGATGTGTGTTATTAAAGGGGACCGGGACAAATGAAGTTTGGCAACAAACTAAGTTGTCTCGGGACATCTTCATGGGGGGGGGGTTAGGTTAATATTAAGGGGATTTAAGTGGGTTGGGGAGGTGAAATGGTTAAGTGGAGGCAGGGATGGTTGGGAGGAAATGAGATAATGATGGGGAGGGGCTTAAGTGGTTTAGTCTTGTGTAGTTGGGTTAAGCAATCACATTTGGCGTGAACTTGCCACCCACCCACCCTCCCTCTTTTTGTTGGTGAGGAGTAGGGTTATCAGTAGGGGTAGGCAGAGAAGAGGGATAGGCTTGCCCTTTTCTGTTCCCCCTCTGATATCTGGAGGTTCATTTCAAGGATCTGGAGAAAGGAAATGAGTAGTTGGAGGAAGCTTGCTGAATAGATAAGCAAGCTGAGGTAAGGATGATGTTTATTTGGTGGAAGGTAACTCAATGGATGGTGTATGAAGTGAGTTGGGATGCTGCTTCATAAGTAAAGTAAGCGAGCAGAAGTATGGACCCTGCTTGTTGGGCAGGGTGAGTAGGTACACTGCCCTGATTAACATTACAATGAATGGTGTATAAAGTGAGATGGGACGCTGCTTCATAAGTAAAGTAAGTGAGTAGAGGTATGGACGCTGCTTACTGGGGCAGGGTGAGTAGGTACACTGCCCTGATTAACATTACAAGGATGTTATGTTGTATTTAGAGTCAATTATATCATGAATAGTTGTAATAAAGTTGGTGATCAAAGCTATGTTATGGAAATTTAATAAAGGTTGTCAAATGTCATTTGGTGTGATGTGTGTTAGTGAAGGGGACCGGGACAACAGTGTTTTGTCAAGTAAGAGGCTTTACAATTCCATTAAATATTTTACCACTGGCATAATGCCCCTGGCTTAGTTAAATCCTGTAGGCAGACATCCTCTTCACTAAAACTAACAACATAGCCAGCTTTAGGTACCTGCAATGCCTATGGCTGGGGGGGGGGGGTGGCTTAATCATCCTTGACTGTATGGGGGCACCACAAAAACTGCTGTTGGTTGGGGGAAAATTAGGAGAAAATTTGAATTAATTTTTGATTACACTCCTGAACAGGACTGTGATATGACCCTGTTAGGATAAACCTGATAATCACCTCTGCTCTCAACTATACCCATTCTGAAATCAACCCTGCTCAGATGTTTATGTTATGTGGGGGGATGGTGGCTGTGTGGTCAATGTTTCTTTTACTCCTCTAACAGATCTCAGAGATGTAAAAAGAAAGTTACTTTAGCCCCTGGTAATCACTTTGGATTTTAAGAAGAGCTAATGCTTCCAGTCTTCAGGGATGGTTTCTCTTTCAGGCAGTTTTATAAATACTGGCAGAATACCCAGTACTATAACTACCATAGTCTTTGCTAAAGAATTCTGCTCAATGTCAAAAATAATAGCAGAATAAAGACTCAAAATGAGGAACATGCTTTAAATATTATTCTAATTCACTTAAAAAGTTTCTAGCATAACACACTTTGCATAAACATGCATTTTTGGACAGTAAGAAGTATAAAACTCTGATGACTGGATTTATTGGGACAGAGCAAAATTATGTGGCAAAATCAGGATATATCTGTGAAATCAAGGCTAGTGATAGGTATTCATTTACTCCTCATTGAGGTAAATAAAAGTGACTTACCCTGCTGCTGTTTGATGACTGCTAAACAGCAGTCACTGACCTGGTGTGGCAATACCAGTGTTGCACAATGTATTGCTATTTGCTGAAATAAGTACAATACTAGTATTGTTGTGACTTATGCATGTGTGTTTATGCGTGTAAATGATATCACTGATTTTTATCAGTGTAGACATTCAATAATACCAGGGCGCATTATTCTTCCAGATATCAATAAAAAAATGTACCTAACAAATAATTATATTTCAAAAGTAGGGCATAAAATATGTCACAGAACATTCAGACACTGAGATGATCTAGGAATCTGGGGGGCCCCACTCCCCAGACTGTATAAATGGATACAGGGGTCTCCCTTAATCATCTTTGACTGTGTGGGAGCCCCACAAAAACTGTTTTTAGTTGGGGAAAAATGAAGAGAAAAAAATGCTTTAATTTTCCATTTATGCTCTTTAACCTGGACAGGGCTGTGATATGACCCTGTTAGGATAAAACTAATAATGGTCTCTACTCTCATCTGCACCCATTCTAAAATCAGCCCTGCTCAGATGTTTGTGTACAGAAATTTGCTGTAAATTATGAGGGGGGCTGGTGATTGTGTGGTCATTGTTTCTTTTACTCTGCTAACAGACCTCAGAGGTGTAAAAAGAAAGTTACTTTAGCCCCTAGAGGCAGTGTACTGCCTAGGAGTAACAAAGTAAACTACATTACCGCACTCATTATTTTTTTTTCACTTTCCTCACAATCAAACATCAGGCATGTATACAGGTGGTTGCTTTTGGGAGTTAAGACTGAGGAGTGAGGAGGCATGCTCTATACACACACACACACACACACACACACACACACACACACACACACATATATATATATATATATATATATATATATATATATATTTCAGCAGTCACTTGAAATACATATCTGTGGCCATTTGAATCTCTGCTTTCATCCTAATCTAACACCAGAGGGATGCATATGCAGTGACTGTCTTTTTTGTGGGGTTAGGGATGCAGGCAGTATTCCCAGACAGGACCTGTGTATCCCTACAACAACTCATTTGTTAGTTTATTGTGAGCTACTATTTTGTCAGCTTTGAAGGAAAAAATAAGACTAAAATTCTTTTTCATGAAATTCATGATTTTTGTTTAGGCCAACCGTGGGTAAATCTTCAATACCACACCCATGTCAGCGGTTATTGCTATATTATTATTCTAAGAAAGTGGTACTTTAGTGCTCTCCTTGGGATTCAGCAAATCTAATTCATTTCAACTTTATTATCATATGTATTAGAGACAGTGACACAAAGTACAAAAAAATTCTTATTCTGCAAGTCCTCCGGCAATATATAAAAATGACAGTTGACAAGAAGAAGCAATCTAAGGTAACAAATAGTAATATAAATACCAATATCAGTAAATATATATAACATAACGGATGGTGCAGTGGTGCACCGGTTGTGTTGTTGCCTCACAGCAAGAGGTTCTTCGGTTCGATTCTCAGCTGAGGTGCCTTCTGTGCAGAGTCTGCATATCCTCCCTGCTTTTGTGTGCATTTCCTCTGGTTGCTCTGGTTTCCTCTCATGTTATAAAGACATGCATCTGGTGCATTTCTCCCTGGGCCTCCGCTGAAATTGGCTTTGTTCCAAGTCAGCCTTTCCTGGTAAGCAAATGTTAAATAAAAATAAATAAATAAAATAACTGTACAAAAGAGCACATTTGTACAAAAAAAGCACATTTCCTTCCAAATGTGAACCAACCTACAGTACTGGAGGGCGAGGTAGTATATTACTTTTATTTAACAGCCTAACAGCTTGAGGTATAAAACTGTCTTTCAGCCTGATTGTTCTGGCTGCCATGCTCTTGTAATACCTCTCTGACAGCAGCAGTATAAACAGTTTGTGTTGTGGGTGGGTAGTGTCCATGATAATGTTTTGGACCCTCCTAAAACTCTTTTGGTGTAGATATTCTCCAATGCAGGGAGCATTACTCCAATGATGTTTTGTGCAGTTTTTATTACTCGCTGCAGAGCCTTGTGACCCTGTATTCTACTATTCCTGAACCATACTTTAATAAAGTGGGAGAGAATGCTCTCAATTGTACATCTGTAGAAGTTGCTTAGGATGGTGATGGGCATGCCAAATTTCCTCAGACTTCTCAGAAAATATAGTTGCTGCTGGCAACCAGGTCTGTGATGTTATGAGTCCAGGTAAGGTCCTCAGAGATGTTAATACTGAGGAATTTGAATGTAGTCACTCTTTCCATCTCAGACTCTCCAATATATAATGGTAAGTGCTGCCCTCTATTCCTCCATGTACCAATGATCATCTCTTTTGTTTTGCTGGTATTAAGCGAGGCATTACTGTTCTGACAACACTTCACAAGTTTCTCCACTTTCCTGCTATACGCTCACTCATCACCTACAAAGAGCAAACCAATGACTCTTGTATTATCTACAAATTTGACAATACTGGTGTCATGTTGAGAAGCAACACAATCATAAGTGAAGAGGGTGTACAGCATTGGACTTAGCATGCATGTTGTGGAGTTCCTGCTTGGTGCTTTATCCACAGGTTTTATGTTTTCATCACGTTAAATTAGTTGGATCAATTGTTCTCTTAGAGCTACAAAGCATTTGCTCATGATTACATGCATTTCAGTGCTGATTCTGTCAGTATATTTTGTGAAAAGCATTTATTTGGATCACATACTGAACTGTGGTATTCAGCCCAGCCCTCTAAAAATATAAGTTCTTACAGTTAAAAAATATTTTGAACACAATGAAGTGCATCTCCAGGAAAAAGAACCTAAAGAATATTAAATGTTGCGATAAAGTTGTTTCTTTGAAATAATACATTATTTCTGCAATTGTTTTATTTATTTATTTATTTATGTATGTATGTATGTATGTATGTATGTATGTATGTATGTATGTATTTATTTATTTATTTATTAACAGATTGATTTATTGCATTTGTTGACCAGGAGAGTCCGACTGGGTGAGAGATTCCTTTCCAGCAAAAAATATTGAAATAATAGCAAATAAAAACTTGTATTAGAATGGCAAGATCATAAGCATATAGAAGTACAGACAACTTGATTATACATGTTGGAAATAGTAGCAAAAATATGTTAAGTAAGTTATTGGATGTAAATGAAAAGAAAACTTCTAGTTTTTGTGTGTGAATGAGGTCTCGGAGCTCTCCTAATCTTGTGATGTGACTGATCAATGTATTTGTTGTCATTTGAAAATGATTAAGTGTATTTAATCAAATATAATTATTCTTTGTGGTGTGTGTCATTTTTTCCAGGGTCTGGTGTGCTTTGGCATGTGTCTGCATTCTAGGCAGTGTGCTCTCGTACTGCATGATCTCAGTGCAGCCTGAAGAATACCCATCTGCCATCTGCAGATGGAACTGGACTGAAATGGTCTCCATCCCTTTAAGCTATATGCCCTTCTAAACAGCTCCTGGGCCTTACACTGAGGCTGTTCTGATTAACCTGACCTACACTATCTTGCAGCCTTAACAGAAGTACCTGCTAGTTTGCTTCTTCTCCATTATTGTCCTTTTCAGTACCATAACCATTATTCCTTCTTTTCTCTTTCTGGTTTTATCTGTGCCTCCATATAGCTAATGCAGTTGCAGGGAAGTCTTCTCAACAAATTCCTTACAACTGCATGCTGCCTTCTCTATCACGTTGAACATGACATGATCTAATGAGCGTGATTAAGTGGCTCTGTTGCTATGTGAATGTTTCTACTCTAGTTACTGTTAAGAGTGTTTTTTTCTGCTTTTAAATTATGCTTAAACATGTGATAGTCTACATACTTGCTAACATTAGCATATACTGCTGAATGTGTTTTGGCATAATTTTTGCAAATTGTGTATATACTACATGAGCATGGTTGCTTCTCCTAAGTGTCATCTCACCCCCTTGACCTTTATTTTCTCTCACTCATTGCATGTAGCTGTTGTGCTTTACCATCACTACTCCATAGCCTTTCTATCTGACTTCAGTAAATTCCCCAAGTTTCTCCCTCTCCTCTTCTGTTTTGGTCCTGTTGTTGTTGTTGTTGTGTCTTTCAGCTTTGGTCCGCTACTGATTGGTAGTTGATTTTTACATGCCAAGTTACCAGCCCTGACGCACAACCTTCAAAAAAGGTACGCCCATTCACGCATGTCTCCATGCAGAAGACGCTCTAACTGAGAATCGAACCGGACAGCATCTTACTGTGAGGTGACAACGCTACCGCAGCACCACCACCGCATGATGACTGGAAATTGACATGGCTGCCTACTTACATTCTATGTTATTTTGAGACAATTTAAGGAGGTGCTCTACTTAAATTCCCCTGTAATGGTTTGTCTTAGTGTTATGTAACATGCATCAGGGCTTGTGGTGGACTTGTTTTTCATTGGGCATTACCTGTCCATTAACACCCTGCCACAGAATGTTTCTTCCCAGAGAGGCAAATAGGTCACCCATTCTCTAATGGTATGTAACAAGTGACTACATTGATTCAGAGTGTTGCTGGCTGGTATCTTCCTAAATGATGGCATCATGCTGAGGGTCTTTAACTTAACTTTTGCCTCTTATTGGACAAGGAAAGCATTTCTCAGGGAATGGAAAAGCAAAATCAGGCAGGAGTTCTAACATAAGGCAGTAGTATTCTACCTGTCTGATACTTGGAAAGCTATGCATTCTTCTGTACAGAAACACTCGTAACACCATGTTTCAGTTATTTCAAGTTGGCAATTTCTGCTTTGTAAAATCCTGTCTGATTTGGTTATTACATTTGTGACATCCTCCTCTGGGCCAGTAATCAAGGACCCTCAAGCCTCACCACTGACACCAGTGGGGAACATTCACTTAGAACAAAAATAGATACACATAATATTTTCAGATACAGCTCTCTGCACCAAGCACAATTTCCCTTAAGAGCACACAGAGAGCACACTCCAGTCCTGGGGCTGGACTTCCTCTCCAGGCCCCAAATAAGACTCCACATTTGTCTCTGCAGAAATCATTGCACTGTGTCCCTTTTCCAAGTAGCTGACACACACACTCTTTGTGATTTGATTTTTACACACACACGTGCACACTCACACACACACACACACACACACACACACACACACACACACACACACACACACACACACACACACACACACACACCTGGGAAAGGCTGGCACAGATTTACCCGCTATGCCACCTCCTCCCAGACTATAATTCACTGCCACCTGTCAGCTACTTTAAGGCTCTTACCAGGCTACCCAATTACTCTTAGTAGAATTAATACTTATACAAATGGTAGTGTTTCTAAGCCAAGCAGAAAGACTTTCAGGAGCATAACGCCACAGTACTATGAAATAAATGCAATCACTTTCAAATGTTAAAATATTTTCTAAAAGACCAGCCACAGTGACAGGTATAAATATATTTAATAATAAAGTAGAAAACATGAACATACTGAATATCTATTGACAATAAACACCAGAGTTTCAATTCAAAGGAAATATAAAAATAACATAGATGAGAAGACTTAGATACAGAAAAACAATGCTTTTAGCTAATCTCACTATATTTTCCTAACACACTGAATAATTACTGTTCCCTAGTTAAGTTACTTACTAAGGCAAGATGAAGTGGGTGAGTGGTCTTGTCAGTTCCAAAACATAGTGCTGAGTGTCACTGACAGATATCTCACTAGTATCTAAATACAATTTCAGTGCTGACTACAGAATGACATCACATCTGGTCACCTGACTCTGTGGTTCCCACACTACCCACTGACTAGAAATTGAGTCTGGACTTGGCACAGATGTGTCACAACACATACATAGAACTTTGTTAAGGCCTAATACAGCATCTGGAAACTGTAAAACAATTCCAGCCCTTTCATCCTTCCTGCAGAGACTAACGAGCCATTCTCTGGCACCCCAGAGCTTCAAGTAGTTCACCACTAAGAACAATAAGAGCAGGATCCCAGCCCAGATATTGCATCTCTGGCTGCATTCAGGCCTGTGAAATGAAATCTTTATGGCCTAAACCAAATCATTTAATTTCAAGCTGCTTTTCTTAAGGTTAGCTGGGCTGAGCTTAACCCCCTACAGTATCATCTATTAAAATGTATACCCTTCAACAGTTAACAACAATACAGTCTGACATACAAATATTCTTCTTTTCTGTCCAGCAGGACCCACTGTGATACATTTTTAACACAAGCAACTTTACAAATACATTTTTAACACAAGCATCTGTACAAATCAGTTTGATATTCAAATAACATATAATTCTTTACAAATTTCCAGCTAGCTATGCTGGCATATGTTGCACATGCATTGCCCTACTCTCTCAGGCATAATTGGCACTACCTCACTTCAAAACATTATGAATGCCAGCAGTAGTTTCCGTGAGCATTCTGCAGTATGCAGCCTGCAGTCAACTGCTCAGGCAATGTTCTTCACTCATTGTCCAATTTCCGAATATGAATTCTTATAATTAAGAATTGCTGTAAGTTTCAGACCAGGCCTAGATAAAATACTATGCTGAAAATTACTGATTACCTTTCCAAAGAGTGACCCATTCTCCTCCAGGCAACAGAAAATATCCAAGGTGAACATTAGTGAGTGATTTAAAAGTTACAGTGGTAAGAATCATCAGGGGGGTTGTCAAGAGAGTGCAAGCATTTCTGCAGGCCCCTGTCTAAAAAAAATCATTGTAAGTCCTGGAACAGATGTTGGCATTTACAAGTAGCTAAAAATAAAAACACAGTTAGCTGACTTTCAAATTTCTTAAGCCACTAAAGTGAAAGTTAAGTGTTTTCATCTAGTAAACTGTTTTCATGAGGTATAGACTTCTTTAGATCAATACTTGTATCAGAGTACTGTATCACTGACACATATTTCATTTTATATATGTCTGGCATGATAAAAGCAATAAATCACATCTATAAGGAATAAGGAATGTTGAAAGCTAAAAGTGGGAACCTGCAGCTGAGGATAATTAAGAACACCTGAAAGCCAGAGTCTTCTGTCTAGTTTATATGATGTTCTTCATATTGACCACTGCTTTAGTAGTCTTAGATGTCCAGGTTATATCTTGCCAAGGATATAACAGCCAGGCAACTTCCATGTGCCCAAACTATCAAGCAGCTCAAGCTAATCTGACTAAAAGACAAGTTTTCATGAAAAGCCTTCAGGGCTTTCGTCCTTCCAAACAGTAAGCTCCTTTGAGGCTTTTGAGGATTGAAGGTCACCTTGTACTTTCATTTGCTGGGCAGATAAGTAGCCTTTGAGGAAAAAAATAATTTTCTTATATTTACTGATGTTTTATTACCTTATTTTAAAGTTGAGTGTTGTGTTTTAATAAACTTTCTCAAGACTGTAACATACTTTTAAACTGAGGATTAATTTTTTTCTGTCATTTTAAAAGTAGTGTAAACTAAATGAAAACATATTTTCTGTGGAAAAATTGTGCTTATTATTCTGTTCTAGGACTGCCATAGTGTTTGGAAGTGCTTTTTAAATGTATTTTTTTCTGTCAAAAAATTTACTTTTGGAGACTGGTAGTTTTACTGACATTTGCTGCTTGTCTTTCCTGGGAAAGAGGCATCATTTTCAGCTTGACCATGGAACAGATTCTTGGTCCCATGGTCGGTCCTTCCAGCCACAAAAAGAAAAAGTTAAGCAAACCTTTGCCACCACAGCAGGCTAGTAATCTGCCTCAGCCTCAGGTGGGTGGCTCTTCTGTGGCTATTTGTTGTATCTCAGACCACTCATTTCTTAACCTGGATCGCTCTGGTGTGGCACCTACAGCCACTATGGACTGGGAGATAGCCACCACATCTGCAGCTGTTGGAGTACCATCAGTCAGTAAGGGAGAATCACTCGTTTTGGTTCTGGGATAGGGAACAGAGGAGGCTTCCCTGCTGTGCAGAGTGCTGTGCCTCTCCCTTGGAAAGCAGCTGCTGCCAGTAGTAACATGGGTGGCCCCTCTTTTCCTGTCAAAACAGAACATTAAGCATGTATCTACTCTTCCTCAAATTTCTTTGGATAGCAGCAGTTTACTGGGACTGGCTCAGGGTTTAATTCAGGCTATTAATCCTTCTTGTAGAGTACTTTCTGGTAAAAGAAAGAATAATGTCTCTTTTCCTGAACAGATTCTAGGTTCTGAGTCTGAACAGGAAGCTGCAGGGATGGATTCAGGGTTTTGTTCTCAGATTTCTGATTCAGACTCAGAGGAGTGCTCAGTTTCTAATTTTCCCTTTGTGAGGGGGGGGGGTCTCATTCTCGGAGACTATTGCTAGAATTTCCCAGTGTTTTCAGTGGCAGAACACTGAGGTATCCCAGTCCTTCAGAAAATACTATGAGTTGTTACAAACTGATTTTCCAGAACCTATAGCCATTCCTCGTGTCCTGAGCAGCTTTAGAGGATGTGTGTTTTATGGCCTGCAATTCTTCTGATAGTCCCTAAAAAGGTAGATGGGTTGTATAATGTTTCTCAGAAAAGCCAAAAGAAGAAGAAGAAGAAGTCTTTTAATGTTTTTATACACTCTTTTCAAACCTGAGCCAGCAGGCATGGTCTTAGTTGACTCCACTACTACTAAGCACTTAGTTAATTCCAATCCAATTCTTTCTAATAAAGATGGGAAAATCATAAAAAATGGAAGTTCCTTCTACTGGCACACCAGCTAGCTCCTGCTCCAGTCATTCAGGTCCTGTTTCTGTACCCTGCCCCTAACCCTTCTTCAACATATTTTATGTTAAAAACAAATCTTCTTTTAAGTTGTAGCAAACTGCTACAAATGTACAAACAGTTTCTACGGTTTATACCCTGCCTGCACAGTGCTACATTACTTATATTTGACTTAAAAAAAATCTTCTTCTTTTTAAACTGTAGCAAACAGTTGCTTTACTTTATACCTGCCTGTGCACAGTGCAACTGTGCTCATGTTTTGGTTCAAAAAGAAGAGTTTTTTAAACTATTTCAAACAGCTTGCTATAAATGTACCAAACAGTTGCTACAGTTTATGCCCTGTTTGCATGGGGCACTACAGCACTCATGTTTTACTGGGTCTATATTAACAGTTTAAAATTGTGAGCACTCTAAAGAGTGAAAATGCTGGACCTCAAAATCATTATTGTGGGGGGCTGTGCCCCCCACTCCCCACTAAATATATATTCCAACTCCGAGAGCGCACTACAGTTAGGAAAGGCCAAATATTTTGATCTCCACTCTACTGTGATCTCAAAAAAAGCACTTTGAGGTCCAGCATTTTTGCTCTTTAGAATGTTTGCGATTTTAAACTTTTGGTTTTCTAATATAGACTCTGTTTTACTTTATTTATTTGACATTTGTTTACCAGGAAAGTCCAACTGGGTATGAGCCCATTTCCAATGGAGGCCTGGGGAGATAAGCTCCACAGTACATATTAAACAGAATTAAAAAAATGAACAATGGTAACAAAATATTAAGACAATAACAAAGTAGTACAACATGTGAAATACAATAAAAGAAAAAATAAGCAAAATATAAAGACAATAGGATACCAAGGAAAGACTCAAGCCCATGAATATCATGGAAATGCTTGCCTGCAATCTCTGAACCATCTTTGGTCCCTGGTACCTCTTCAAGTGGATGCAGACAGTACCATAGTCATGTGGTATATCAACAAGGAAGGGACATCCTGTCATATCCTTTTTGCAGACTAGCCATGTTAGCTTGGGATATGGCTTCACAAAACAATCTCACTCTACAGGTATCCTACATTCCACCAAAGCAAAATTGTGTGTTGGACAAGCTTAGCAGGACCAGAGCAGACCCTCACAAATGGAAACTAGATCTGTGAGTCTTCCAAGATTTGATCCATCTGTGGGGTGTTTCTCAAGTAGACCTCTTTGCCTCCTCTCTGAACAATCAACTGGCAAAATACTATTACAGGACTCCATGCAAGAAGACTCAGAAGACAGATACCTTTTCTTTTCTATGGACAAGAATATTCCAATATGCCTTTCCACCCTTTCCACTAATATCCATGGTCATTTTAAAGATTTGTATGGAATCCCCAGGATCATTGCAGTGAATCCTTTCTGGCCCAGGTAACTGTGGATCTCCCTTGTTTTGAAAATGGCCGGGGAAAATTACCACAAGCTTCCTCACCCAAGAACAGGGTGTTTATTAGGCTCTATATTAAATCATTGAATGCTTAAAAAAGTGAACGCTGATTTATCGACCCCCTTTAAGTTGTTGTTGTTGTTATGTCTTTTGGCTTTTCCCGGATAGGGGTCGCCACGGCAGTAGATTTTTACGTGCCGAGTTGCCAGCCCTGACGCACAACCTTCAACGAAGGTACGCCCATTCACGCATGTCTCCACACAGAAGACGCTCTAGCTGAGAATCGAACAGGACAACATCTTACTGTGAGGTGACAACGCTACCGCAGCACCACCACCGAAGTCATCAAAAATCCTGAACACTCGGAACATCAATTTTTTTTCTCCAGGGGAAAAAATCACTGGCCTGTTTTTGGGACTTTGCCATTTCCTCCACTGTGGTGCGATCCTGGGGTTGGTATATTTAAGTAGGGGGTGTGGGGGGGGTGAAGCCCTCCACTTTAATGTTTTTAATGTTTTGTTTTTTTTTTCCTGTAGAACAGTGATTTTTTTCCCTGGAAAAAAAAAATCACTGTTCAAGTGTTTGGGATTTTAAGCTTTAGCTTAAACAGGGTCGATAAATCAGTGTTCTCTTTTTTGAGCATTCGCTGATTTAACATAGACCCATTTAATACACCCCAACAACAGTCATATTCAGTTGACTGCCTGGATGATATGGACTTAATTTCTGTTTTGCACCTGTTTTCTGAGGATGTGTAGCAGGTACTAATGGAGGTAAGAAATCCTACTACTACAAAATCATATATTAGCAAATGGAAAAGGTTTTCTAGTTGGTGCCAAAAACATAGCCAGCACCTATTCAGGGGTAGTTGTTCTCTGATTTCACAATATTTGTGTGATTTGCTATCCTATGGCCTTTCTTGTTCCTTTGTCTAGATTCATTTATCTTTCATTTCAGCATGTCTGCCCATGGATTTTCCTCTTTCAATGCAGTCTTGTGTCAAGATGTTCTTGAAAGTGGTTTTGCATAAGAGGAATCCAAGTAAACCCATGACCCTCCCTTGGAATCTTAATTTTGTGTTAGAGAAGCTAACACTTGCTCCATTTGAACCAGCTAACCTGGCTGACTTGAGGTTCTTAACAAGGAATCAATTTTACTGATTGCTCTGACCTCTGCAAGAAGGGTATCTGAGTTCCAAGCTCTTATAGTGCATCAACCCTCCTTCATTTTCCATAGGGACAGGGTTTCTTTGAGAACTAATCCTTCTTTTATTTCTAAAGTGATATTCAAGTTTTCTTTAAGCCAAACTATCCTGCTTTCTGTTTTCTTTCCTGAACCTAAAAATGATGGAGAAAGGGTACTCCATACCTTGGATGTCCCCAGACCACTCAGGTTCTATCTTGACAGAACTAAATCTTTCAGATCTTTGGATCAGTTGTTCATTTCTTATAAAGATAAGAAAAGGGACAACCTGTGTCAAAACCGACTATTTCCAAATGGTTGTCTAATGTTATTACCTTTTGTTATACTCACCATGACAAATATATTCCAGGCAGGGTCAAAGCCCACTCTACCAGGGCCTTGACTTCATCTATGGCTTTTTGGAAAGGGTTAGACTCTAAAAGTATTCTAGAAGCTGCTATTTGGTCCTCTGTACATACGTTTACAAAGTGCTATAAGCCTGATTCATTCTCTAGGTCTACAGCAAGCTTTACTATGACCATCCTGCAGGGGGGGTCAAGGACCCTTCTCCGTCCTCCTCCCAAATATAGTTAGCTTTGGTAATCTACCCGTATAGCTATGGGGGTCTACTTTACATGGTCGACATTTCATGAAGTCGAAGACCATATGGCCGAGACCATATGATCGACTTTCAAAATGTTAACCATGTTAAAAAAAAAACACAAAAATCACTTACCTTCACAATGCTAGCAGGGGGGCAAGCCCCCCTGCACCCAAGTGGGGGCCTCCGCTCCCACCACCCCCCGGAACTTAAATATAACAACTTTGAGATCACACTACAGTGCGGAAGATGGAAATCTTTCCATTCTGCACTATACAGAGATGCCCGTTCTGCATGGTCGACATTTCAAAAGTTGATCATACGGTCTCGCCCATATGGTCTTCAACTTTATGAAATGTCCACCATGTGAAGGAGACCTAGCTATGGCTACTGTAGCAGTGATCAATATGAAGAACATAGTACAGTTTTATGAGATTAACTTAACATAACAGTAGATGTTCAAATAATCACTGCTGCAGTAGCCACTCTCTCTATCTTGTTTTTTTATGTTTTTTTTTTTTTTATGCCTGGGTGTGAACATCTATTATTATTATTTTTTTTTTTTTTTGTTCCTAGCTTTGTCCCTTCAGGGCTCAGCCTCAGTCTCTCTGCTGACAGGAAAGCTCTGAAGGTCATCATGCTCAAACTTGTCTTTTAGTTAGCTCAGCTTGAGCTGCCTGATCATTTGGGCATGTGGAAGGTGCCCTGAAGCAGTATACAACCCATACAACTAAGGCTACTGCATCAGTAATTATTTGAACATCTACTGCTATGGTAAGTTAATTTACACAACTGTACTTTTCTTGCAATTCTCTGTCTAATTCTGTAGACTGCTTCTTAAAAGTCCTGATGTTAAATTTTAGATATTTTTTTAATTCTAAAAATGTAACAGAGTGAAAACTAATTCATTGTTGTGAACAAACACAAAAATAAAACAATAACATTACATCACAATAAAATAAAAGTTTGAATCCAAGAATGTGATGCTTTCAGAAATACAAATAAACTTAAATAACCCATCACTTAGGAGCAACTATACATATTCTACCAGTGGAACTTTGATGAGGTGAGGTCTAATAAGGAGAGACATAAAAACCTACCCTTCACAAAATATGCAAAGCCTGTAAATAAAACAAAACCAAATTGGTACAGTCCAGTGGCATTTCTAAAACTCAGTCATGAGAAAATGTTATATTTTAGGTGGAAAATTAGTCATATGAATCTAAACAAGTAGTTTTAACTGATGTATTTTTTACAATGGGAAAAGAATACTAGAATTGTACTTCACATCTTGGCTAATACTAAAGCTACTACTGATAAAAACGCAGTAGAAGTCATGTTAGTATAATCCTTTATAAAATTCATCCTTCACAGCCACTTTGTTATTTTAGACTTAAAAGTAAGATTTTCAATGCCTTAGTAACTATTTTGCTAAATGAACCTAAGTGCATTGTGTCCGTGTTAAACACTTTTGTAGTTAAAAGCCGTCTTGTCTGTGTGCCATATCTGTTGATCAGATTACCTGTAAACAGTAGAGCTTTAATGGAAAAGGTTTGCATGCAGGTCCTGGATAGCTACAGATTCACTGAACAATGCTGTGTGTGTTCTTCAGTAAAATGACCTTCAGCTCTTTAAAGGTATTAGAATTCTATGATACATTTTCTCATTTTGGTCCTTGATAGCCATTTTCTTTAATGTCCAAAGAATGCCAGCTTTCTGCTGACTGCATGGCAGGCTATGAAAGTGAGCAAATGATGATGGATATCTGTCACCAAAGGGGTTGTTTCAGTATAGCTGCTTGTTAATGCTATAGTCTAGGGACTTCACAAAAAAGGCCAATAGATTGTTGTATCTTTAATTCATTTTGATTACAATGTAAAGAGACAGAGTTTCTAGGAAAATGTAATAGAGATATTTGAGTTACTGTTAAACTGTTTTATGTGTATTTCTGTACAAAAGCAATAATGAGTTAGGTTTTAAACTGTCAAAATGCTATTTAATGTAAATGTCATTGATCAAAGACTGCCTTAGTAAATTTGGTAATATAAAAGTTTTAGCAGATGGAGGTATTTAAAAGAGTCCTACAGTATGTGTTTTAAATAAGTTTGTTGAGCCTGAAGAAGGACTTTCAATCCAAAAGTGCTTGGTAACAGTTTCAGTTGTGAAATGTCTGTTTGTAACATAATGCTTTTATTTCAATTGCTTTGATTGGCTTTATGGTAGTGAACATTATAAATGTATATGTACTGTGTGAGAGTGTGCATATGTATAGAGTGAGAAGGTTGGCACTCTGTCTTTCTGTCTTTCAGCTATTCATATCTGTAATATATAGTTTCATCTTGTCTGTATAAAAGTATAACATTAAGTATTGTTTTATATATTTATTAGGCAGGAAAGTGCACCCTTTCATAACAGTAAAACAATAAATATAAATATCTATTCTATATCTCTATATATATATATATATATATATATATATATATATATATATATATATATATATATACACACACATATGGGTTCCCTTTATAATTTCGAAATACTGAAATCCCGACTTTCAGTATTTTGAAAGTATAATACCTAAGCCTTGAAATCCCGAAACACCAGAAGCGCGAAATTCAAAATACCAAAGTCCGGAGCTTCTGGTGTTTCGGTGTGTGAATGCATAGGTGTAAGTGTAGGTAAGAACATATGAGTGTGTTGGTTAGGGGCTTTAGTGTATATTAGTGTGTGTTTTGGCTGTGGTGTGTGTGCAAGGGGCTGTGAAATATGTGTGTGTGTGAGTTACCTTTGCGTGTGTGATTGTGCGATCTCGGAGTTAGTATATATAAGAAGGAGAGGAGCAGGGGGGCTTGCCCCCCTGCTTGTCTGTATTGTAGGATTGTTTGTTTGATTGTAGGGGGGAGATTGTGTGCATGTGTGTGGTGTATTTGCACTGTAGGTTCGCGATTTTAAATTCCGCGGTTATTGGGTTTCTGTATTTAAAGGTTTCGGCTATAGAATTTTGAAATACTGAAATTCGGGATTTCAGTATTTCGGGATTCTATAGTGAACCCATACATATATATATATGTATACAGATATATATATATATATATATATATATATATATATATATATATATATATATATATATATATATATCTATATACACACACACACACACACACACACACACACACACACACACACAAACATACACACAAGCTTGTGCACTCACACATGTATGTGTATACATATATGTATGTGTGTGTGTGTGTGTGTGTGTGTGTGTGTGTGTGTGTGTGTGTGTGTGTGCATATATATATATATATATATATATATATATATATATATATATATATCTATATACACATATGGGTTCCGTTCAGAAGCTCAAAATACTGAATTCTCGAATTTCAGTATTTCGAGCCCAAGAAGTCGAATCCACATAATAGCGAAAGTTTAGAAGCGTGAAATTCAAAACCTCGAATACTGGAGGTTTTGAATTTCATGCTTCTAAAGTTCTGCTATGGTTATGTATTCAGGTAAGTGCGTGTGTGTGTGTTAAGGGGTTTGGGTAGGGGCTGTGGTGTGTGTCAGTGTGTTTTGTTGCTGTGATGTGTGTGTGCGAAGAGAAAGTAGCTTGTGTGGTGGTGTTTTGTGTGTGTCTGTATGTAGTGCGACCTCAGAGTGAGAATATTTAAGTAGGGGGAGTAGAGTGATTGTGTGTGTTTGTGTGGTGGATTTTGTATGTGTGTGTGTGTGTGTGTGTGTGTGTGTGTGTGTGTGTGTGTGATTCACAACTTCCAGTATTCGAGGGTTTGACTGTCGCGGATTGTAGTTTTCGTTGTTTTGTGGATTCCACGTCTTGGGCTCGAGATACTGAAATTCGAGATTTCAGTATTTCGAGCTTCTGAAGTGAATCCATATAGATATATATATATATATATAAAGAAAGAGAGAAAGAAGAAGAAAGGGATGGGTTGAGAGGGAGAGAGAAGATATACGACACCTTTTAGGGTGGTAGCAGAAAATGACAGTACTCCATGAAAACTCACATAGGTTGAGGGAGAACATGCAAACTCCAGATACCAAGAAAAATTGTGAACCTATTAGTCAGAAACCATGACTACTGAACTATAATGTCACCTTAGTCACCACATCACCATTGTACAAATGTCAGTATTACTGGTCTGTGTTAGTGCTTTGTCTTTGATGTGATGAACAAGTGCTATACTTTCACCACCATTTTCTCTTTTTCTTTTTTTTAAATGCTTTCTTGAGACCTGACCAGTGTCACCCTACCTGTATCCTGCTGGTTTATTTGTTCCTACAGTGTTGACAGCTAGGCATTCTCAATCTGGACAAAAGCCCTATGACCCACCCATTCATTTTTAGGGGCATGATCACCCCACTTGCTGCCCTTGAGGTACAAGTCAGGTATTAGGGAGAGGCACTAATTATTCATCCCTTCTAACCCCTCCCCGTGGGTAGTCAGTAGACTTAAAATGGCTGTCTGGGTGGAGAATGATGTTGGAGAATGATGTGCATGCCCCCCACATCATCTCTGATTCAGTAGTGCATCTGCTACTTAACATCTTGAGACTGCCATAACCACTTCCCCCAGTGATTCCCTATCCACTGGTTGATATTATTACCATGTCAGTTTATAGCACCTTTCTTCTTTCAACCCATTAACATGACAGAGCTAACACAGCAGCTCCTCAAGGACATCTTCCACCAGCAGACTCTCCAGCATCAGTGTGGCTAATTTAACACAGGTCACCAGGATTTTAGTCATACTTTCACCCATTCACACCATGAGCCTGACACATTTGAGCCATTACCTTTAAACATGGAATAGTATTATCACATCTACATTTCACAAAATAGCTCCAGCAGGCAAATTAATTATATAAATTAGTTTTATTGTAACGTTTAAGTTTTATAGCTCCAAACGGCATTCGGTAAAATATCAACATTGTCATGTCCAGTGCTAATAAAATTAAGTAGCATATGAGTCAGGTGTTAGTTTACATATTTTATTTTGTAATAATTATGACCGATAGGACTATTTAAGGGGACATGGAATCTGTGCACCATGTCAAGATATGTCTCTCATTAGTATGCAAATCCTGCAGCATTGTGGCTTTACTAGCAAGCAATGAGCAAGATCTGGTTGTTATAAATGGCATATGCAGCAAACTATGTTGCCACATCTGTGTGTGATATTACTGCAAGGTAATACAGCAGTGCTTAATGGTGAACAAGCCTTCATCTGCTGTGGCTAAAACTTTTATAGTATAACTTGCACGTCTCTTATCTAATTTATACGAAAACTGGCACATGAGTATATGTGTCAAGTTTAAATGAATTAGTTGTTAGAAAAAAGCAATTTAGAATAAATTTTACAAGACATATTATGCCATTAGTTTGTTTATGCATAGAATCAGGATGCCTTTTCCAACAGACATGACATAGGAAATATAATATACTTTCAGTAACTGTGTAAAAAAATATTGAAATGTTCAAAATATATGCCCAATTTACTGGGTACATTTGTTATTTATTTTCTAGGAGAGGATTCTCTTAAACGTCCAGACAGGTACAGGTACACTAATGGTTTGTGAGATCTTTCTGTCAGATCAAGGATGTCTTCACCTGCCTAGACCATTACAAAACATACAGCTTGATTCATTAAATGGATTCATGTATTCAGTTTATTTTCAAATATGAAAAATAAGTGGGGAACATGTTCTCACCTTAAAAATATAAAATTAATGCTTAAATTAGTATTACATAGTGGTATTATTATTTTATTATTATTATTATTATTATTATTATTATTATGTGTGTGTGTGTGTGTGTGTGTGTGTGTGTGTGTGTGTGTGTGTGTGTGTGTGTGTGTGTGTGTGTGTGTGTGCTCGTGCGCACATGCAAAAAAGATTTATCTAAAAGAAGAAACAAAGTAATGTAATGTAAAGGAATAAAACCAACCAAATGCATGGGAAAAGTAAAAAGAAGAAGGGAATGTGAAAATAATAGAGCTGTAATGTTGAAGTTGACCAATAAAGAACCCTATAGAAAATGGTTAAGTGCCCTTATTCAAAACTGTCACGAAAGCCAGATTTAATGATCCACCTGCAACTGATACATGTACAAGGTACGCTAGAGTGGCTGGTTCAAGAACCATGATTTACTTCAGCCTCTAGAAGAAGTTTCTTTTTTTTATTATTTTTTTTATTTTATTTAACATTTGTTGACCGGGAAAGTCCGACTAGGTTCCACAGATCCTGTTTTCAGCGGAGGCCCGGGGAGAAATGCTTATTATTATTTATTGAAATAAATTAGACAGCTCTTAACTTGAATTAGTAGGTACTTGCAACAGTTTCTGCTAGACTATTTTCATAAATCTAGGAATTAAAACCAGAAAATATATAACACTGATAATTCTTAAGGGTTAGCAAATGTGTTGTTTCTCATGTTCTATAACTTCTTCACTAATACTAAACTAATTTCTATAAATCCAGTACCCCCACAAGAGAATCATTTTTATATGAAAAAGAAATCTGAGGATGAGCTTAAGAAATGACAAAAGATTACTATTATTGAATAGTTAGCTGCACCAACTCTTGGGTCTCTCCCTATTCCCTCAAAACAGAAGTAACCTAAAGAGCTGAGGAAGAGTATCAACATGTAAGTAGCAAGCAGGTAGAAATATACGTTATACATGTTATATATAACATAATAAGAGAACTGCTTGTCCGTGGTTATTTAACAGACTAGACATGAGATCTTTTTACTTCCAAGACTCAACGTTGTGAAATAAAATGATGACATCCTGACTATGATTCAGATGACCTGGGTTCAAGTCATGGCTCAGGTGCTCTCAGAATCATGGCAGGGGAGATGGGAGTAAGTAGATTTTTGCAGGCTGCGTGAACAACTACACCACTGAACCTGGAAGGCTGTTTAGAGATTATTGGCAATTTGAACCACACTTAGGCCAGAAGGACATTTGCAGGTACATGGGAAGGCATTCAAGGGGTCTTCTAGACAATGCCTTACTAACAGCTACCAGCTGCCATGGAGAGGGAGGATTCCTCACAAGAATTAAAGCTCACCATCTCCTCGCTTTCATCTCATTAAAGGAACAAATGGTCTTATTAGCTGCTGCCCGAGCCAAAAATGAATAACAGTGCCATCTTGGCAAAGGAATAAATGAATAACAGTGCCATCTTGGCAAAGGAATAAATAAGGTTACTGCTGCCCGGGAGGAATGGCTTGATCAGCTGAGAAGTAGAGAGAGTATTATGTTTAGGAGTTTGAGGTATACCATAGCATCTGGACCATTACCATGTTTTCTTAACAGGTACAACAATGTAATATATATAGGCTTCTTAAGCTTAGCATCTGATAATTGTGTATGATACAACAGGTGATGCAATGAATCAAAAATGTTTGAAACTGCAGTGATGACATTATAATATATGGGAGAAATAAAAAAAATAAATTTGTGTGACATAGAAAACAGTACTAAGTAGATTAATAAAGAATGGACTGACATTTAACAGAGGAAAATGTGACTTTGCTAAGTGTTTATTAAATTTTTAAGGATTCATTTTCTCATCTAAAAGGACATCGCTTGATCCAGAAAAGGTAAAAGAAATGCAGGACATAATATCAGCTGTAGATGTTAGAGGTAAGAAGCACATCCAACATGGCCAGCAGGACATAATATCAGCTGTAGATGTTAGAGGTAAGAGGCACATCCAACATGGCCAGCAGGACATAATATCAGCTGTAGATGTTAGAGGTAAGAAGCACATCCAACATGGCCAGCAGGACATAATATCAGCTGTAGATGTTAGAGGTAAGAGGCACATCCAACATGGCCAGCAGGACATAATGTCAGCTGTAGATGTTAGAGGTAAGAGGCACATCCAACATGGCCAGTTAGTTCTCTAGATTCATTAATATTTATCAGTCATCAGTAAAGCGATTACTTAGAACACAGAACACAACAAAAATGCTTGCAAAAACGTCTGTGCAAGTCTTATAGTAAGCAGCAACTTGTGATTGAATACTATAGAGACAAAGAGTGATAGCCCTTATATAGCTACAAATAAAATAACAAAAGGAGGTGGAGTTGCAACCCTTCAGACACAAATAATCTTACACTAATCAGCTGGCATGTGTTCCATGTAAAATCATGGAGAAAGTCATGGTGGACTTTTAGGATTGTCACTAAACCACTTAGTAACCTGTGAAGAAGGATGCACCTGTCTGATGATCTAAACAGCACATGTAATCCAAGAAAGAAAGAAATAAAGGAAGGAAGGAAGGCAGGCAGGCAGGCCGGCCGGCCTATACCGGTTACAGTCGTGTCTTATTTTATTTCCTGGAACAGAACAATATTAGAAGCTGGTCAGGATGCAGTAGGCCTAGGGGCATTCTTAAATCTAGAATAGGATAGTAATCCGAAACTGATGCCTTATGCTAGTAGTTCATTAGCAAATGCAGTAAAAAGGACAAGAAACTGACAATGGACTCCAATGCCATTCTATATATGTGAGCTCATAAGCCATTGGAGACCATTCAATAATCCAGTAAATGTGGATATATAGTTCCTAAGCTTAATACTTTAACATCTTGTAGTAGAGTACAGAAAATGAAAAAAAAATCTGTAGATTATTTATCCAGATATTGAAAAAATGATAAGTGATATGAAGAAGTGGCTAGATGCCTATGTGAACATGACTCCTGAATATGCATTCTGAAGAGCCCTGGCACAGAAAAAAGAAGAAAAAAATAGAAAAACGGGGCATATTGTTGCCAGTTAAAGAATGTTTTACAAATAACACGAAGACCAGAGGACTAAAGAAGATACAGGTCACAAATTGATACAAAGATATCAGAAGTAATGGAAAGCACTTGTCAATATGGACAAGGCTGGTTATATTAAGAGAGCTTCAAAAAGAAACCCAAAGTTACCATGTGAAGCTTTTAATGATGGCAGAATTTAGAACTATATCCAGGAGAAGATTTGCTTACTCGGCACTGATTAATTAATTGAAAGGAGTTTAGAAGATTATTTGTAATGCTAGGATAATATACACCTCAATAATGTATATCCTTCTGGATCTTTCAACTACCAGGGGAGCATATACAACTTGACTTGACTTTTATACACCACCAAACTGTGCAAACTACTTGCTTGTATTAAATGATGAACATTCAGGATTCCTAGTCATAAAGCACATCATATCCCAGCAACTTAAGTTGTAATACAGTCCTTGGCAGAATTGTTGCCATGTTTGCACACCACAGTATGCAAACACAGGCAATGGCCATTCTGCCATTACTTTTATGATGGACATAAGTAATGATCCAGAAACTTTAAAGAGTCAGTTCAAAAACAGCAGATATTACAATCTACAAGTCCATTGCAGTGACTTAACTAATTTCTTCTTCCAGGTAAATTCCATCGGGTCTATATTATGTAATCGAAAAACGTGTTCATCAAACACATCTTCATCGACACATACAGTGAACACACTAATCTCTGAATGACCACTTCAGTGATTTTTTTCCCAGGGGAAAAAAAATCGCTTGGCCAAAGAAAAACAAAACTAATTTTCAAACCCTACAAAGTGGGGGCCTTCACCCCCACACCCCCTGATGTGGGGGGCTGTGCCTGCCACCCCCCCCCAACTAAATATAGCAACTCTGAGATTGCACTGCGGTGGGGAAAAGGGCAGATCCCCGATGACAGCCAAGCATTTTTTCCCCTGGGAAAATTCTCTAAAGTGGCCATTTGGAGAGTAGTGTGTTCACTGTTTATGTGTCAATGCACACATCTTTCTTACATATAATATAGATCCAGTTCCATCTTGCATAAATCAAAAAACATTAGTTCTACTCAGCAGTGAATGACTTTGTCATTATAAATGTGTTTATTGTTCCAAAATATTTTAATGCACTGTCACCCAAAAATCTTGCTTAGATTTTTTTGATTAAAGGAATGAGTTTTTCTTAGATGTAATGTATTACAATTTCTGAAAATGCTTTAGGTAAAGTGTAATACATATTAAAATACTATATCTAACTGAAATGGCCTAAAGATTTTGGATATCTTGTGAATGAAAAGAGTTAGTGATGTACTAAAGCAAATTCAGCGTACATTTGTGGAATACTGATATGAAGTGAAAAGTAATATACTTTGTAGGAAACATATTTGTGGCTTGATAACAGAAGTTGGTGGTTAATGAGATACTCAAGCTGAACAATTAAAAGTAGTAAAAGATTGCAGTCATTTTTTATTTTAAAATGATGAAACATATTCAGTGATGTTGCATAGCCAGCCTTTGACTACGTCTGACTTAATACTTGTGCAATGGCCAAAATGCTTCATGAAGGTGACTCACTTCAGCCACTGAAAGATGTTTTGTCCATTAAAATAGATTGTAATATTCTGACTGATGGTGAGATGGAATACGTTTTAAAAAGGACAATCTATTAAATGCAGAAGTAACACCAAGGAGTATGTAAAGTGAAAAACACACAAGTCTCATTATGTGCTATGTGAGTTCATTGGCAGGAATTAATTTCTATATCTTATCACTGAATTCCCGAACCTATTCTGAAGGCAAAACATTTCTGCAAATTGCTCTTTTTTCTTCATTTCTTTCCTTGTAGACACATACAGGTCTGTGTGACTGCTTGAATAAATTCATTTATACCCTTTTAACTAATGGCATAGCCTCTTGTGACTTATTTCAAAGTAACAAAAAGTAAGCCTTTTCTTTATTGTGGTCCTAACCTATTCAGTACCATTATTTTATGCTATGGCATTTAACTGGATTTTTCATGACATACTTAAAGCAAATTGCAGTCATTTATTTACAATGAAGTTCCCCATACAGGACTGTGATGAAATGCTTAGTAAATCTAATCTAATAAAAACAGTTCTATAGTCATGTTATTATAATATTAATGTCTTTTGAAACAATAGGAAAATGAGGGATGACAGAATTTTCAGTTCAGTAATATCAGTATTTCTGTACTGACTGACACTAATGCTACTCCATTAGGTAAACCACCTGCTTGATACCTGTCAGGTAAGTATTATTATTATTATTATTATTATTATTATTATTATTATTATTATTATTATTCAGTCTAATGATGCTGTATTGTCCATCACTCATTTATCATCTTTGATTATTGATCCTGTCTTCTGTATACAAAGGAGTACTCCCTCCAATAATGTGGGACACTGGCTATGGGAAAGACGAGTGACAAAATTCTATAGTGCTGGAAAAACCTGTTCAAAAGAACCTTTGTAGATAAGAGTGGATACTACACAATGTCTAGAATTATACTGATGCATTTTGTAAATAGGACAGTATATTTTAAATTGAAATCAGTTTCTTCCATTTATCACCTTGTATATTTAAAGACATTGCTTTATCTCATTTATCTCTACATATGCCTGTATAAGTTGTGATAATCATTGCATAATCTAGGTATTCCATTTTATTTTTTTATTATTTTAAATATATTTAAAAATGTTGTTCTCTTTTAATTTTTTACCATATGTTACATATTAATTTAAACATAAACTGTCGAACCAAGGAACTCGTAGACCTTTCTTTACTTGAAAGCTGCAACTGAAATTTAATCTTTTTGCTTTGATGAAGTCTCAGCAGTTAATTTTAGAGACAAAAGTGTTTAAAATTTTATTGTTAAAGTTGGTAGTCTCAGATGTCATTGGTTTTATGTTTACATTTTGCCTGCTTTTATCTAGTAATTCAGTTATTTATTTGTGATCTACCACTTTCCTTGACAATACTTTAGAATTAATCAAATAAAATGGCATCATTGAAACCTTGCATTACTAATACTACTACTACTAAATACTAATACTAATACGTCTTCTTCTTCTTTTGGCTTTTTCCCAGTTAGGGGTTGCCACAGCGGATCACCTGTCTGCTCATGATTGGCAGTGGAGTTTTACGGTGCCGAGGTGCCAGCCCGGCACCCAACCTTCCACAGAAGGCACACACATGCGCACACTCACACCTAGGGCCAATTTGGAGTATCCAATCCACCTACAGCATGTCTTTGGGATGTGGAAGGAAACTGGAGCATGCAGAGGAAACCCATGTGACCACAGGGAGGACATGCAGACTCCGCACAGAAGGCATCCCAGCCGAGAATCAAACCGGAGAACCTCTTGCTGTGAAGCGGCAATGCTAACTGCTGCACCACCATGGCCGCCCAAATACTAATACTAATACTAATACTGATACTAATACTAATACTACTAAATACTAATACTAATACTAATATAATTTCCCAGTTGCTGAATGACCAACGGCTCTGTCAGAGATAACTGTTCAATTTAATACCATGCATACAGTCGTACTGCATTATCTGGGTTTTGCATTCTTTGCAGAAACAGCTGATATTTGAATACCAATGATACATTATTCTCATGTTGAAGCTGAATGTTCTATCATCCTAAATAATTTAGGTGGTTCTTGCAAATACTTAAAGATTTTAGCTAGTTTATATATTATTTATTACCCATACTGATTCTCAACCAGGTATAGAAATGTGTGAGACATTATTTAATCATTTAAATTAGGTAAGAAAATTTACTCTTATGCATCCTCATAATGAAAAGTGTCTTAGAGGGTCACGGAGAACTTCTTCTGAACATTTTTTTAAATGTTATTCTGGTGTCATTTATTCAGTTGTATGGTGGACTACCAAAAGGTATTACAAATGAAATAAATAAAGAACGGCATAAATACTTTTAAAATATTAATGGGCTTCAAAAACAATAATAGAATTGTTTTATATACTCAGTTTCAGGTTTGGTTTTTGTTTATAAAATACCTTTTAATTGTGTATATTTTTCATCAAGTGGAATTAAACTCTAGAACTGAAAAATGTAAATTCTTTAGTAGTGGAATTTCATGAGTCCCCCTTATCAGGCATTATAACTACCTACACTTTGACTGAGTGAAACACTCAAGTACTTATAAATATTTCCAGGAAATAATTGCCTGCAGAAAACAATTTGAGAGGAGATCTATGCCTGACATACAGGGCATTGTCAGACCTCATTCTGATGGATCTCCTGCATATCCACAAAACAAACAGTACCAGAATTATCCGTTCTAAAGACTTAAACCTTGCCTGTGATATAAATAGGACCTGCTGGAGAGAGAGGTATGTATCCCAGAGACTACCCCATCCCTGGAACAGGCTCCCCATCCATGTAAAGCAGAGTTCCTCCCTAACCCAATTCAAGTGCAACCTGGACAATTGGATGGGAAACAGGAAATTCATCCCTGGCTTGGCACCTATGTCTCTAATGGACTCTGGCAGCCCTGCTTACACTTATCAAGGGTATCAGAACTTAAAAAGGCCCTTGTGATTGTTAGCCTAGTAAACACCTATGAACCTAAAAGGTACAGAATTTAACTGGGTGACAGTATATTTGTTGGCAATCTTATGATCTTTCTGATCCACAGCCACTGTTGTACTTACTGAAATATATACATCATGATATAATTTGCATTAAAGTAAAATACAGTCAAACTCTGTCATACATACATCAACCTTCCTAGACTTTATAATCGGAATCTCATTGCGTATAAATGATCCACTTAGGAAAACAGACTGTGATGCTATTTTCAGTGACCCAAATAAATATGCTTAAGATCTGACTGCAAATTTTAATATATTATTGACTTCTGCATTTGTGAGCTCATACTAGTGAGACAAAAAATATTCTGGTAAATTAAACAAAAAAAAAAATCTTCATGGAAATCAGGCACTTAAGATATACATTAAAACACAACAGTGAATAAAACTTGAATCTGCACATTGGAAACAAATTAGGGGAATTTCACAGATGTCAGTATTGGGTTAATGCTTATTCACTGTATACAGAAGCATCATTCCTGCAATTCATGCAGTAACTTTAATTACATACACTCATGATCTAAAGTTATATAATCAGATTCCCAGTGGTAAGGATGCTAAAAGACTCTGAGTTAACCGACAGAATAACCTTATGCTCTAAGGATAAAAATATTTTGATCAATATGCCCAAAGAGAATGTATTTCATTTTGGTAAAGCACAAGCAGAAATAGATATAAAATAGGTATTGAGATTAATAATCCTAGTAAAATTCATAAGGACTTAGGTATAAGAGCAGACGTGAGTATAAAATAGGTATTCAAATTAATAATCCTAGTAAAATTCATAAGGACTTAGGTATAAGAGCAGATGTGAGTTTAAATTTCTGACAACATATACTTTCATGGTTGAATAATTTTATAGTTTTGGGAAATACTGTGTTCTGACCTAACAATCAGCATGAAACACAGAGTCTAATAATGTTTTAGTGAAACCATTAGTGCCTAGCCATATATCTAGCCTCTCTTAAATATCCTTAAAGATTTAGATTGCCTAGTATGTAAGGGGAATTTGTTTCAATTATTTGCAATGGCTACATTTAAGAAACTGCTCCTGTTTCTAGTTTTTACAATTGGCAAATAAAACATGATATTATTGTCCCTGGGATAGCTAATATTTACACACAGTTCAAACAATAAGGAGCACCTTAGCAAAATATTGGTCGCCTTATACCCCAATCCCTTGTATAGCTATATTAAATATGTGTGAGGAATCTACAACAGCCATTTATTGTATATTCAAATTTGACATATTTAGAGAACAAAACATTTTGTCCCACCGTTCAACAGTATAAGAAAGGATTAAATTGGAATATTATAAATATTTTTGAATGCCATAGAAATAGTTACAAAAAGGCAACATATTCAATGCACCTTTATTTATAAAATAAACAACGTGCAATGTAAAAACCATTAAGACAATCTGCAAGTGCTTGTCTTAACACACTTTGATATCAAATCCATAGGGGTAATGTTATTATGATATTCAAGGCATTCCACAACAAAACGATTACTACACCATATGGGCTTAAAGACAGTTCCAGCACAAAGATGCTTATTAAGGTGGCACAGTGGTGCAGTGGTAGCATTGTCGACTCACAGCAAGAAGTTCTCCGGTTTGATTCTCGGCTGGAGTGCCTTCTGTGCGGAGTCTACATGTCCTCCCTGCATTTGTGTGGGTTTCCTCCGGGGTGCTCCAGTTTCCTCCCATGTTACAAAGACATGCGTCTGGAATGTTTCTCCCCAGGCCTCCGCTGAAAATTGGCTTTATTCCAAGTCAGACTTTCCCAGTTAACAAATGTTAAATAAATAAAATAAATTAAGCTCAAAGTAAAATGGGGTAATACCAATACCTGGCTAGAGCAGTGAAAGACTGGAATCCATTATTATAACTCTTATGAAATAAAAATAAATAAATAAATAAATAAAGCAAAAGTAGGCAAAAGTCTGGGAATAAAAATATATGCCTATATCTATAGGAAGACTAATGTTAGATCTCATTATAGACTTCTTTCCATATAGTACAGCAAAAGATCTTATAATTTTTTTATTCTATTGTATTACTCGGCATTGCAAAATTGTTATAATTGTGAAGAAAAGAGAAGATTATATAGACTAAAAAAGACAACTTATCAAATTTCACAGAGCTGATTAAAAACCCAGTTTGGTCTAGAAGACTGAGAGCAATAATAAGGTATTCATTAATTACATTATTAAAGTAAAAAAACTAACCTGTTATCAATAAACAGTTAGGTGATTGATTACATAGGCATAGAAAAGATTAAACATGTTTGCAGAATTTTTTGCATACTTCACAATAAGCAAATACATAAGCCAGATACCATATAGATGTGTGGGGGTATGACATGTATAGCTACAGACAAGATAACAACAGAATGGAAATTTGTCACATTAGACTCATATGATTTTAGTTCAATGACTTAGGAAGAAAGCCATAAGGGATTTTTTTTCCAAAATAATACAGAATCATATTTCACTTAAATGTGGCATGTGGTCTTTTAAGGGGATCTTGTGGCTTTTCTCATAGGTTTTCCTGTAAAAAGTAAAATCAGCAATTGATGAAAGACTATAAATGAAAGTTGTTTAGCTTGACCTTGACATGGCATTTGTTATTTTTACTTATCAGCGATTTCCTGACATATTAAATGTACTAAATATCACTTTGTGCATGGTTTACTTCACAAAGCACTGGTCAAATAACCGTCAGAGTGATGTTTTCTATCCATTACAGTAGAGACTGCAAGTCTTATCCCACAGAGTTCTGTACTGGGGCTACTTATTTTATTTTTCATTCCTCTCAGATTCAAAAGTCAGAAAACATTTACATTCAAATGGGGACAGAATAAAAGATGCAGTGGTTCTCTAATGTGATATGCAAAACATATACTTTGTATAGTAGTTTAATAGTTTCATAGTTTATTTAACTGCATTAATGTCTGGGTACATAAAGAATATAGATTTTCTTAGTCTGAATTTGAATTTCATCTGAGTCATATGGCCATCGAACTTTTTGAAACTTAGAAGAGCCTCAGCAATATAAACTTGTCTTGGTAAGTTAGTCCATAGACTCAAAATTATCTCTGAGATATATGAATCCTTCAGTTTCATAGGTAAGTACTATGCAAAAAGTCTGCAGACCATTACAACATTAGACAAAAAGTTCTCTTTCACCTCAAGGGGGCAACACAGGATACACTAGGGAAGAATTTGAAGTTACCCATCCCATAATCTAGGTTTACCTTAAAGATGGCAATGGTGCCACTCTGCTTGACATGTAGTGGAGTTTTGTCCAGATGTAAAGATAAATTGTGATATGAAGCTATCATGATAATGTCTTTTTTATATGCTAATTAGGTTCTTAACAGCTTTCTTGAAATTGTGTATGAAAATTGGAGCCTTGGGTTGAATATTATGGTACTGATTGCTTATAAATAATCCAAAAATGATATCTCAACTGGCAGTATACTGTTTTGCTAAACTTTGTTACATAAGAAAAAGAAAGGTGATTCTTCTTTCTTTATAATTTTCTATGAAAAAGAAAAAATATGTAATTTTATTTCTACCTTTTTCACATGATAGGATAAAGGGAGACGCAATTCTGTTTCTAAACCTAAATACAGTATTACACAGAACAACTCCATACCTTGGATTTTACCTATTAATGTATGCTTTGCAAAGACTTTATACAATTCCACTTCATTTGTTTTTACAGAATTCATGCTCAAACTATGATTACCACTCCCTTATTTTAGCTGACAAAATTATAGTGCATTCTTGTGCTTTAATTTCCTCATTTTCCAGTATTAAACAAAACCACATAGTCTGTGCAGTCTAAATCTGGGATTTATAGCAGTGACTGAATTCCTTAATACGATACAAAAATAATTACCTAATATCAGGCTTTGTTGCACACCACACTTTTGTTTAACTGTCTTTGAATAAATTAAACTTATTCTCATTACAGGGTTTCTGCCTGATAAGTAAGAAAATATTGATTGTAATGCATCTGAAGTTTCATATGTTCTGTCTTTAAGCAGTACTGTGTCAAAACGTTTGTCATACCTATTATTATAGCTGTTTCCAGCTCATTTTTGTCATACATTTGATACACCTCATTTAGCAATGGTAAATGAGCAATTTAGCATGTTTAAATTTCTAAATACATTTAGTGTCATTTAACTAAAATATGATTCTACATATGTCCTGTGCCACTTGGATAACAAATCTTCTAACTGTTTTGGGAAATGATTCAGTAGTACAACTGGTCTGGAATTGTTCATGTATAACTATTTTAAATATTGAAACTAGTGTGCAAGTCTTCCACTTATCAGAAATGTTCCTTTCAAAAAAATAATAACAAAATGTGCACATTTTTCAAGTACTGATAAAATGTAAATTAACAAACTGTATTGTTTACAATGTGTTCACAACTTCCCCTAGTTTAATGTCTTCTCTGGGAAGATCAGACCATAAAATGGTCTCCTTTGATGTAAAAATGAAACCCAGAATCCCAACTAACTCTGGAATATTCAGGAACTACTCTCAGTCAAACTTCCTACTATTAAGTGATAACCTGGCAAAATGTCAAGCATTCATAAAACCTGAGAACAATGCTGCCTATGTGGAACTGTTCACAGAAACTCTATAAAAGCAATTTAATAGCTCTATAGAGGCAGCTGTACCCAACAGGAAGAAGTACAGAACTAAATCAAAAAACAAAATGCCCTGGTGGAATCACAGCATCAATAGACAGCATAATAAAAGGAGGAACTCATGGAAAAAGTTAGGAAGCATAGCACCCAGCAGGATTAAAAAAAACTCTCTTCAAACTACACAAACAACTCAGAGGAAAAATAAAGTCTGCCATAGCCAAATTTGAGGTAGATTTGGCCTCCCAAGCCAAGGACAACCACAAGACATTCTTTAGCTATGTCCACAAACTCAAAGCCAGTACACGATTGTGTGCAGAGCTCATTGTTAATGGAATCACCTATGCTAAGCCAGAAGATATAACTCACATACTGGCAAACAAATTCAGCTCTAACCCTCTCTCTGCCTCAAACACCCCCTAAGGAGATATCATCAAATATAACCCCCCTGCCTTCACTAGGGAACAGGTCCTCAATGCTCTCTCAAAGGTCAAGAATTGCATTGATGGGGCCAGGCAATATCCTAGGATGCCTTCTAAATAGCATGTAACATGACCAATCAGGCCCTCTGGAACTGCTATTTAACTGTAGCCTCCAGCTGGCATAATGATTAAGGTCTTCCCCTCCCAAATACAAGGTACAAGGTTCGATCTTTACCTGGGGCCAGTGCCTGTTTGGGGTTTGCATGTTCTCTCTGTGTCTCTGTGGGGATCCTCCCACCTCCCAAAAACATGCTGAGTGTTTCCATCCCAACTCACCAATGGATCTTGGATCAGCAGCACAGACTCTACATGGTGCACTATAGGGGAAGAGTTGTATTTAGTCAACTGCTTTGGGCATCTACTGTGGTGCACAGTATCCTCATGATATGAGAACACTGTTCACAGACTGTACACCATGGCAGGGCTAGCCACTTGACAGTGTAAAATATGATTCTAGGTGATTTGGTCGTGTTTACTAATGTCACCATTGGACATGGGTATTTGCCAGTGTTAATTGGGTTGAGGACCTGAACTACTCTGATGTACACCAGGGAACCTTGCTAATGGTGGGAGGGGTGTATGTGCCCCTATTGGCCAGTGTGTGCCCACCATAAAACCCAGCAGCCATGGGTCAATAAGCTACTGGTTTGCCAGTGTCCAGTTGCCCAGCTTGGGTTATGTGGAAAAGCTCTCTTGAGTGACAGCTGGACATAAAACTAATCAACTTGCCAAACATGAATGATGGATTGCTACATTCAGTAAAGGTTCACTAAAAGGACACAGCTTTGAAGTGGATGACACAATGGTAAGGAGGCGTCTGGATATCCTATATGTCCAGAACCCAAGATGGAATTGCAGTGCAGCAGAGCCATTTGGCTTGGGATCCAGCACCTACTCCTCAGGAGAAGGACAAAAAATGGTGTGGGAATTGTGGAGAGGAGAAGCTTCAGAAGATAGTGAGGGATGTTATCAGACTTGAGACTGTCACAAGATCACATACAAGAGTGGCCAACATGCAACTCAGGTAGACTTCCTCCTAGTAAGGAAAGGGCATTGGGGTAGAATCAATGATTGCAAAGTCATCCCCGGTGAAACAGCTGGCCTACAGCATAAACCACTGGTTGCCACAATCAACTGCAAGCAGTGGTGAGAGAAGATTCTAAGGTCAATGGAGACCAGGATGAAGACCTGGAAGTTGATTGGAGAGAAAGTACACCAGTTCAAGGAATCACTTAGGGCTCTAGCACCTCAAGATGAGGAGGAAATAGGTGGAGCTGAAGAAGAAAGGCAGCACCTCAAAACAGCATGTGTGAGGACTACAGAACAGAAATGCAGCCAGGTATGGAAATAAGGTACACAAGGAAAGCTGATGGTGGAATGCATAGATCCTGGAAGTCATCAAAATAAAGGATGCAGGAAAAAGTAGGACATAGAAAAGATGGACCAAGCTAGGAAGGAGTACTGGTTGGCTAACAAAGACGCTAAGAAATGAGTTGCAATAGCAAAGAAAAAGCAAAGAACAAGGCATCAAAGGCACTCTACCAGCTTCTATAAAGTAAGTCATTAGATGGCACAGAGACTATATCAGGTTGCAAGACAAAGACAGAAAGATAAAGAAGATAGTCAAACACCCTTCATAAGGGCTGCCAGCAATAAAAAGTGCACCAGTCCACAGGACATCAAAGACAGATGGAAGGAGTATTTCCAGCAGCTTCTGAATGAAGAAAACCCCACACCAGCTGTACTGCCCCATCACAACTTATGATGAGGAAGAGGAGGAGCCCACCCTAGAAGAAGTAAGAGCAGCACTAAGGAAAATGAAGTCAGAGAAAGCAGCAGGCACAGATAATATCACAGCAGATATGATCAAACTGCTGGGCGAGTTAGGGGAGAAATGGCTCCTGTAGGTATCCATAGCAGTGTAGAGTGAAAGGTGTATCCCACACAACTGGAGAATAAGCATGCTAGTGCCACTGTTCAAGACCAAAGGGGATATTCACACCTTTGGGCAGTACAGAGGTCGCATTCCATGAAAGTACTGCACAGGGTAATTGATAAATGAATATGTAGAGTAGTAGAAAGTAAGATGGGAGAAGGGCAGTTCAGTTTCAGGTCAGGATGCAGCACAACTGACTCGATGTTTGCAGTGATAGATAGTTGAGAAGAAGCTAGTGATGGGGAAAGAGTCCAGCTAGGCATTCATACACTTGGAGAAAGCATATGACAAGGTTCCAAGAAAGCTAATTTGGGCAGTCCTGTGGTGGTTCGAAGTACCAGAAATATTAGTAGAATTAGTGCAAGCTATGTACAAGGAACCAATGACTCAAGTGTGAACAGTGTTTGGTCTCACATAGTGGCTCCCAGTGGGAGTGGGTGTGCACCAGGTTTCAGCTTTGAGCCCACTACTGTTCATACTGGTGACAAACTACATTAGCAAATCGATCAGGGGGACAGATCAACAAAGTTGATGTATGCAGACAATGTGGCATTACAGGCAGACTCTGAGAAAGAACTTCAGCAAAGGATAGGGGAATGGAATGCAAAATTGAAGGCACATGGAATGAAACTGAGCACAGATAAGACAGTTGTAATGGCAGCAAATGGTGGAGTTCAGAAGAAGTTGAAAACTGAGATAGAAGGGAAAAACGTGTAATAGGTTAACACCTTCAAGTATCTGGGAGGGGCAGTTGAGGAGAATGGAAGTCTGAATGAGGAAGTCAAAGTAAGAATCAGAGGGACTGCAGCTAACTAGCACAGAGTGTCAGGTGTAGTATATGACAGAAGAATGCCAAAGAAGCTGAAAAATAAGGTGCACAAAACAGTGGTGTTACCAGTTCTACTGTATGGTATGGATACCTGGGCAGTAAAGGCAGAACAGTTGAGGAAGCTAGTGGTGATGGAGATGTAGTGCCTGAGACGGGTGGTAGGATGAACTCTATGGAACAGACAAAGAAATGAGGACATAAGAGCAGAAGCCAAAGTAGCTCCAATTGCAGAAAAGGTCAAAGAGAATAGATTACAGTGGTTCGAGCACATGTGCAGAGAAAAAGAAGACAATCTGGTGAAGAAGATTTGGGACAGACAGGAAGAAAGCAAGAAGAAGCAAGGGCATCCAGCAAAGAGGCGGATAGACTGTGTGAGAGAAGACCTGTGACAGTCAGGCATGGGTGTTAAAGAAGGCAGGAGAGTGACAGTGAATAGAGAAAGATAAAGACAGTTGACAAGACAATCTGACCCCATGTAGAAAATGGGTAAAAGGGGTTGATGATGATGATGATGATGTAGCCTCCAAACATCCTTCATGCTTCATTAATGAAGAACAGCAACAGTCATCCCTCTGCACAAAGCTGGGCCAGCTACAGACCCCTGGAAACTATAGACCCATAAGTCCTATCTCATATGCAAAGCCATGGAAAGAATTATCATAGAAATGACCAGCAATAACATAAAAAACCTTCATACACTGAACCCAACCCAGTTTGGTTTCATTAAACCTACTCAGTCTGCTGGACTTCTTTGAGAAGTTCACCAAAGCAAGAGATAAGTGCAAAACACTTCACGCTGCCTACCTTGACCTGGCCAAGACATGTGACGCAGTACCCCATTTGGGTATTGTTGGCAAAGTCAAGAGGTTAGGTATAAACCCTTATATCACCCAGTAGATAGCCAGCTAGCTGATAGACAGGACCCAGGAAGATAGAACTGGGAGAGACCTCTACAAAGAGGCCAGTCACAAGCAGAGTCCCTCAGGGATTAGCCCTGGGACCACTCCTTTTTGGCATTTACTTCCCTGAAATCAAGGCCAATGTTAAGGGCTTTTAACTGACTAAATTTGCAGATGATTGCAAATTAGAAATAGACAGAATCCCCCACTGATACAAATTTTCTCAGGGAAGACCTGACACAGACAACTTGTGTCAGAGTCATGGACTAAAACAGAATGCCAAGGAATGTACAATAGTATCCTTTTTGAAGTCATCTACCCTGGTAGCTATCATATTGACAAAACACCCCTAAGACCTGACCCAGTAGTCAGGGACATGAGGACACACGTAGACAGTAATCTAGCCTTTGACCATTATGTGTCTACAGCAGTGGCAAAATCATTCTCTGTTGTGCAATTTATAAACAAAGGTATGTCATCTAGGTCGAAGGAGCTCATTGTTCTACTGTATTCAGCATTCATCAGACCTATCATTGAGTACAGTGCCCCTTTGGTATGTACCTAATCAGGCATATCCAACAATTGGAATGTCCTCAGCGGTTCATCACTAAAAGAATACAGGGCGTAACATATCCTATGCAGACCACCTCAAAGCCCTATCTCTATATTCTTTCTCCTACAGGCTGTTGAGGAAGAGATCTATACCTGGTATACAAGGCATTGTCAGACCCCACCCTGATGGACCTCCTTCATATCTGCAAAACAAATATACCAGAATTACCTCTTTTTAAGACTTAAGCCTTGCCTGTGATATAAATAAGACCCGCTGGAGAGACAAGTATGTATCCCAGAGACTACCCCGTCTCTGGAACAGGCTCCTCATCCATGTGAAGCAGAGTTTTTTTCCCTAATCCAGTTCTTGTGTAACTTGGACAACTGAATGGGAAACAGGAAATTCATCCCTAGTTTGGCACTTATGTTTCAAATGGACACAGGCAGCATGTAAATGGTTCATTTCCCAGGCCCCTGCTTGTAAATGTTTCATCTCCCAAGACTCCGTTTACACTTACCAAGGGTAACAGAATTTGTCAGAGATTTAAGATGTATGGCTAGGCTTAAAAATGCCCTTGTGGTCATTAGCCTAGTACACATCTATGAACATCCCTGGCTGCATAATAGTAGTGAGGCAAGGGATCTAGCATTACTTCCCTGTTGACAATGTGTTAAGCTCTTTTCTGTTCACAGTACCAGGGTCCCATTTTACCATCAGCAGCAAGTAATGAGGACCCACTCTCCTATGTGCCATCTTTGGGCTCTGTATTTTAATGCAGTGTCTGTGTACAACAAAACTGGCATTTCTGGTCTGTTGCATGATGTTAAGCTTGTTTTTATAATTGACACACAATTAAATGAGAACTTTGGTTGGTGCATGGGTGGTGCTATTCCACCAAGCTTCTTGGATATACATTGCCCTAGGACAGGTAGGTTACAGGTGAGGCTGTAGCCTGTAGCAGTGACAAACTCATACTGACCCAGGTTAACATACAAAGACCATCTCCTTTGAACAAGTCCTACTTTCAGGAGCAAACTGTAGACTTCTCCTCATCTACTCCATTAGGTTATGAGAGCACTTTACTACAGGAGTTCACTGACTTTCTCATCAACTCATTTATGGGTCACCAACACCTGCTTGTGTTGGGTGATTTTAATATCTAGGCTGATGATAAATCAGTGTCTGTATCCATGACTTTACTTATATTATGGAAGTTTTAGGGTTTGCATACATTGCTATTTCTGCAGAGCACAAGATAGGGCATACATTGGATTTCATTTTTCTAATCAATGTATGATAACTTCAGACTTGATGGTGGAACTAGTCTCATAGATCACTTCCTGGTCCATTTTGGTCTTAACCTGTCATATTAAAATCCCTTTGATCTTGAGTGAAGCTCCTTCAAAATAATAACCATATTAGTGCTGAAATTTTTCAAATAAACCCTGGTTCCTGTTGGATAGCTGTACTGATTCACTAGATACCCTAATCAGAGATCATAACAAATCTCTTTTCTTGACTTTGGAATCCTCGGCCCTGAGTTGTGTTTGCCCAGATTCTACAAAACGATGTGACTGCTGCTTTGACAGTGTTCTTCATCTCCTGCACAGAGATGGACACAGGTTGAAGCAACACTTGCATTAAGCAGGACTGTGAAGTGACAGACTCAAGCCTGATGAACATTATGTTGTCTATCAGGCAGAGATCTCCAGAAAAAAAAGCTAGAACTTATGTCAAAAAAGATCTCTTTAACAGCCAGTTGACCTCTTTTGGAAAGTGGAGAAATGATGTAGCCCAGTCTGCCTGACCATGAGAAGAACTTTTTCCATATCAGAATTTGAGTCTACTGCTTAATTCTTTGCTGATCAGATCTGCTCTTCCTTCAGCTGGCCCCAAGGGTGGCAAAGTAATGCCACCCTTCTCTTTAACTGTATCTTGTTAGGCATTTAATATTTTTGATTTCAATGAGTTCACTAATGCCATCTCTCGTATGTGAATGACAGCTTGTGGAATGGATCCTTGTCCATTGATGGGTTGGTTTCAGTAATTTATCAATTCTGGTTACACAATTGAGAGATAGGATATTTCCTTCAACCTTGGTTATCCTGACCCTCAAACAAACATCTTTGGCCCCGAATAATTTAGACAACTACTCATCAATCTCTAGCCTCCCTTTTTTGGGAAAAGTTACTGAGGAAGTTTTCTATATGTAGCTAGAAATATACCTTACTGTCATTGGACTAAAGAACCTCCTTCCATCAAGATTTCATACTTGCATTGTACTGAAGCCACTCTTATAACAGTGGGGAATGACCTTCTTATGGCAAGACACCAGTAGCACTACACAGTGTTGGTCTTCCTGGATCTATCTGCAACATCGTACACTGTGGACGGCATCATCCTGATAGAATGCTGTGGTAATTACTATTGTACCACTGCTTTGACTCACAACTGGTTTATCTCATATTGTCTGTTCATACTTACATGATCTGCTCAGGGCTCAACTATTCTTTTGTGCATCATCTTAATTATAGAGGTCCACTTGGTTCTATTTTAGGCCAATTATTGTTTATAATTATTATTGTACACACTTCCTTTAGCACTACTTTTAAGAGAAAAGGGCCGAGCATACCATAGCTATGCAGACGACAGATCTATTTCTCCTTTCCACAGGATGATATAATGAGTATCTACTCTCTGAGTGATGACCTTGAAGTTATACTCTCATGGTTAATTTCATATCAGTTAAAAGTGAACAGCACAAAGGCTGAGGCCTTGGCAGTGCATACATCCATGTGAGATTCTTCCACCACACCACTGCCCAATTATATAAGATACATTGGTAACAAGCTTGAATTTGTTAATAAAGTGCAGAATCTTGGTATTATTCTTTTTGACTCATTGCTAACACTTCAAGACCAAATATCATCTGAAGTGAATGCTCCCTGTTTCCATCTGTGAAACATTTCCATGATTAAGCACATAATGTTTATCCTGCTTGATCTCTTCCATACTGGATTATTACATTGTCCTTTACCTGGGACTACCTAACACTGACCTTGATCATTGACAGATGATGTAGAAATCTGCAACTAGACTACTTACTGATACATTTCATTGCCAGCATATAATGCCTGTACTGCACAGCATTTGTTGTCTCCTGTTTGTTCCCAGATTATCTGTAAAATCTTGGTGTGAATTTATCTGCCCACTCAAGACCTGGATCTGTGTTACCTGAAGGAGCTCATTGTACCTTATTTTGATGCAGAATTCAGATTACCACATATTTTTTGTCAAGCTCCTACCTATGGATATTGCTTACCATGGTGGCTCTGAGTGCCCATCAGTGGTAGACTTCAGAAGGGCACTTAAAACTTATCTTTTTCAAGCAGCTTTCAATTGTGTAGAATGATTTCAAGTGAATACAATTGATTATCTGCTGTTAACTGTATGTTCATGTTCATGTATTATTTATGTTTAGTCTATGTTCTTAGTTATTTATTCTGTTACCAGTGTTTTTATAAAAAAAAACACCTAAATAAATTTGAACTTAAACTTGAAGTTCATTCAGTTATGAAAATGTTTGGATGCAACCTGTTGTGGATAAAACCTCTGAGAGTAATTCAGGTGTCAGCATATTATAAAAACCTCAAGAAATATGGGTTAGGCCATCAATGATGTCATCAAAACAGAAGTAATCGATTAGATTTAAGTGACTCCCATTTGCATCAAAAAACAGCCGGTGCTAACAGTAAGATCATTGAACTGTGGCTTTAAGGAAGTTTCTCTTTAACCAAGACTTCACTGGGAGGTGAAGTGCACAGGAACCCATTCCCATATAAAATGCTTTTTTTATTATTACTAAGGTTGACATTGTGCATTGCTGACTTTTTTCATTCTTTTGTAGTTCATTTATGAATGTAGAAATGCTCTTTATGTGTTCTAAATAATGTAGACTCTCATGTAATATACATGCTGGTTGATATTAAGCTAATAGAACTAAAGCACCATGCCCAGTATCAAATATAATAATAATAGTAATTAAACTTTTTAAATCATGTTCAACATGCACATGTTCATAAGACACATTTTGTTTCAAAAGAATTTTAACGCCTCACTTCTATTCTATGCTGCCTAGCATCATTGTATACCTTTAAATCCACCTGGTAAATCAGGACAGAATGATTTCCTTTTTAAGCACAATAACTCTTAGAATAAACAATCAAACTGTTTTGAACGTGCCTAATCAACAAACAAAAAGAATCCAGCAGTCAGTTCCAACACAAGCGCTCCAGAATTCCACATTTAGTTTGAAAACCTTTGTAAAACTTGCGAAAAAACAAACTATTCAACATAACACTGAATGGTTGAGCACTTTCATCTTAATAAATTGACATCATCAGAACCATCAGTCAAAGTCATCCAGACCTATAAATAACATTTTTACTCACACAGTCTTTAAAAACAACCAGTAGTAGCTGTTGTATGCAAAAAAGACACACCTACCAATACTCCTTCATTAATTGTAAGCATAAAGTTATAAAAAATTAGCTAAAACTGAAAAAAATACCCTACTCGTCATCAGTGAATTGAACCCTGGTCTCCCACATGGCAAGCAGGAATAATTACCACTTTACTGCCTTTGAAATACACTCAAACTCTAAGAATGTCAAGGCTAAAATATATAAAAATAGCAAGTAATAGATTTACAACTTGCTTGCTCATTTCTTAGTTCACTATGTAATGAAACATTTTCATTCAGGCCTGGTGGATGTGTAGCACCCAGCTTGAGCTGCCAATGCAGTTCCCTGTTCAGCAGTTTGTTACGCCAATTGCCCACATAGGCTGAAGCATCCACCTGCTCGATAACTGAAAAGGCAAAATCAGTAAAATCAACACAGGACCTAGAATGTTTGGCAAGAGCACTCTTACTATCAGCATGTTGAACACTATATACATGTTGATAGAGTCTTTTATTCAAAGCATTGTCCATTTTGCTTATGTAAAACATGGAGCATCTGACACAGCGTTCAAAATACACTACTCTCTACCACATTTACTCTCCTTATTGATTGCCTGAAAAATTGGATCATTATAATCAGTCTCAATGAACTGGAATTTTGGAGCCCTTGTGTTGGAACGGACTGCTGGATTCTGTTTTTTCTTGGATTTATTATGTATTCAGTGCTTGTTTTTTTCTTGGACTAATCAACAAACACATATTTTTTCCCCTGTCAAAATTTGTATATTTAGTAAGGTATAAGCAATGCTGAATATAACACTACAGTATACGTGCATGTTTTAGAAATGTCCTTAAGTTTTAACTTTTCCCCAAAACAAACTTTTTTAGAATGACACATGCACCTGCTGCACACATGCTCCAAGTATGTTCAGTCAAGACAGCATGCTACTTTATTTAAGTCTCTACCCTTTGCTGCTGATAAAAAAATAATATATATTTGAATTGTAAACAGATGCAGTCATTTCAAAAGAGCAAAGTCAGCAAGAAATAGAGCTCAGGCACAGCAGATTTAAATAAATGAACAAGAAACAATTTATAAAGCAGAAATAATATCATTAAAAAAAATTATACATAGAGTGTTTTATGGTCAGTCCACTGTCTTACTTGCATGGCATTTTTTTTTCAAACACCTTTATTCAATTACATGCATGGTGTGGGTTTTTTTCCGAACACCTTTATTGAATTATATACATAGTGTTTTGTTCAGATCTCTTCCACTTGTAACCCGAAAAAGCCAGCAGCTTACCTTGCATAAATATAACTTATGTGCTGAACTTCTCTAGAAGTTCTATACCTCTTAACTGTACAAATATAGGATGGATACCCCAACTTTTTGTCTCCAACTTTTGTTCCATCCCTCATAAAATTTAAAATTGTTTTGAGAAGTTCAAAGTTAATTTGAGTTGGTTCACTAATTATATTTTACTTTGTTTCTCATTCTGGAAGTTAATGTTGAGAAGTATGCTTGGAGCATATTGAATCTGGTAATTATGGTTGTCTTAGACATGTAGGATATGTTCATATATGGGAAGTACAGAGCATCACTATGTAGTTAAAGAATTGAGACTTCTTAGTGGTCATTAGGTTATAAGATTAAAAAATGAACTGATGAACCTAAAAAATGGAATTATTTAGATTTTATATTTCCAATTGCATTATATTTTTTACGCCTGTAACTCATACATCATGTCTGACTACTTGATTGCAACATTTACAGGAGTTGAAAAAGGATCATTCACTTTTATATGCACTGAAGTATGTGCAAACATACATTTTGTATTACAATAGTATCGAAAAGGGAATTTAATTCTAAGGTCTAATAAATGTAGTCAAAAGCCTTCAAATGATATGTCAGGAAAATGGTCAACTATAAAAAATGTAATAACATATAAGATCATCGATTTTACTCCTCTTATTTCAAAAATTTATCTAGTAGGAGAAATCCAAACTGATCTAGAATTAGTATTTTTCTGACAGTTTGGATTATTCTTAAATGAAATAATCTGGGTATTGTTTAAAATCAAGATTTAGATTGAATTTTTGCTTGGAATCTTTTCTTAATTTCCTTTTCCTACCAACCTACCTACCTATTTTTTTTTATTTTAGTAAGATTATGCTGTCTTCTTACGTATGTTTGGAAATTCTCTAGTTTGCTACTGTGAAAGATGGATTAAATTTAAAGAGATGAGGAAACACCTTTAAATAAAATATTTGGAAAATAGTCATGGACAAGCAGCTTCATGAATATTTGAATTGTATTTTGTTCAGTAAAATATGTACTTAACAAATCAGATTTTTTTCTGAAGAATGTCATAAAGCTGTGCTTCCATCTTAACTAATTTCACTTTTTAATTTTGTCTGTATATTTCACTAAAATATTTTATTAG